>NC_064924.1:365886616-366189646 GCF_023897955.1 Schistocerca gregaria
ATCCTGTGCAAGCTACTTCATCTTCCAGTACCTACAGCAACCAATATCCTTCTGAATCTGTTTAGTGTGTTCATCTGTTGCTCTCCCTCTCCGATTTTTACCCCCGACGCTGCCCTCCAATACTAAATTGGTGATCCCTTGATGCCTCAGGATATGTCCTACCAACAGATCCCTTCTTCTAGTCAAGTTGTGTCACAAACATCTCTTCTCCCCAATCCTATTCAATACTTCCTTATTAGTTACGTGATCTAATCACCTAATTTTCAGCATTCTTCTGTAGCACCACATTTCCAAAGCTTCTATTCTATTCCTGTCCAAACTATTTATCGTCCATGTTTCACTTCCAAACATGGCTACACTCCATACAAATACTTTCAGAAACGACTTCCTGACACTTAAATCTATACTCGATGTTAACAATTTTATATCCTTTCTACTTCGACCATCATCAGCTATTTTGATCCCCAAATAGCAAAACTCCTTTACTACTTTAAGTGTCTCATTTCCTACGCTAATTCCCTCAGCAACACCCGACTTAATTCGACTACATTCCATTATCCTCGTTTTGCTTTAGTTGATGTTCGTCTTATATCCTCCTTTCAAGACAATGTCCATTCCGTTCAACGGCTCTTCCAAGTCCTTTGCTGTCTCTGACAGAATTACAATGTCATCGGCGAACCTCAAAGTTTTTATTTCTTCTCCATGGATTTTAATATCTGCTCCGAATTTTTCTTTTGTTTCCTCCAGTGCTTGCTCAATATACTAATTGAATAACATCGTGGAGAGGCTACAACCCTGTCTCAGTCCCTTCCCAACCACTGCTTCCCTTTCATGTCCCTCGACTCTTATAACTGCCATCTGGTTTCTGTACAAATTGTAAATAGCCTTTGGCTCCCTGTATTCTACTCCTGCCACCTTGAGAATTTGGAAGAGAGTATTCCAGTCAACATTGTTAAAAGCTTTTTCTAAGTTTACAAAGGTTTGCCTTTCCTTACTCTAGCTTCTATGATAATCCGTAGGGTCAGTATTGCCTCACATGTTGCAACATTTCTATGGAGTCCAAACTCATCTTCCCCTAGGCTGGCTTCTGCCAGTTTTTCCATTCGTCTGTAAAGAATTCACACCAGTATTTCACAGCCGTGACTTATTAAACTGATAGTTCGGTAATTTTTACATCTTTCAACACCTGCTTTCTTTGGGATTGGAATTATTATGTTCTACTTGAAGTCTCATACATCTTGCTCACCAGATGGCAGAGTTTTGTCATGACTGGCTCTCCCAAAGCCGTCAGTAGTTCCAATGGAATGTTGTCTACTCCGGGGGCCTTGTTTCGACTCAGGTCTTGCAGTGCTCTGTCAAACTCTTCACGCACTATCGTATCTCCCATTTCATCTTCATCCACATCCTCTTCCTTTTCCAAAATATTGTCCTCAAGTACATCGCCCCTGTATAGACTCTCTATATACTCCTTCCACATTTCTTCCTTCCCTTCCTTGCTTAGAACTGGGTTTCCATCTGAGCTCTTGATATTCATACAAGTGGTTCTCTTTTCTCCAAAGGTCCCTTTAATTTTCCTGTAGGCAGTATCTATCTTACCCCTAGTGAGATAAGCCTCTACATCCTTACATTTGTCCTCTAGTCATCCCTGCTTAGACATTTTGCACTTCCTGACGATCTTATTTTTGAGACCTTTGTATTCCTTTTTGCCTGCTTTATTTACTGCATTTTTATATTTTCTCCTTACATCAATTAAATTCAGTATTTCTTCTGTTACCCAAGGATTTCTAATAGCCCTCGTCTTTTTACCTACTTGATCCTCTGCCGCCTTCACTACTTTATCCCTCAGAGCTACCCATTCTTCTTCTACTGTACTTCTTTTCCACATTCCTGTCAATTTTTCCCTTATGCTCTCCCTGAAACTCTGTACAACCTCTGGTTTAGTTAGTTTACCCCAGGTCCCATCTCCTTAAATTCCCATCTTTTTGCAGTTTCTTCTGTTTTAATTTAAATTTCATAACCAATAGATTGCGGTCAGAGTCCACATCTGCCCCTGGAAATATCTTACAATTTAAAACCTGGTTGCTAAATCTCTGTCTTACCATTATATAATCTATCTGAAACCTGTCAGTATCTCCAGGCTTCTTCCATGTATTTATAACTATGATTCAGAATACTGCAAAACGAACGTCCTGTGCCTTTACTTAAAAATTTTATTGTAAATCACAGTAGCATCAAAATAGAGTTTTTTTTCCCATCGAGCAGATTAGGCTGGCTAGTTGAGAGCGAGCCGTTAACAATGAGCATACGGGTAACGTAATAATACAGAACTACTAAGCTTGCGAGAAATGAGAATGTGCGGCAAACGTAACATTGGTGTACGACGATTTTCCGCGGTATCGAACGGATTTTTACGACTTCCGGATTCATCTGTGAGATCTCCACCCTTCGTTGACGACAGCAGCGATTTCAATTGAATAGTTCATAGTTTTTGAAACCTTTGTTATTTGCTCTTGCTTTACAGGCATCAGGTGACGTTCGAGCTCTCTTTGCGTGTTTTAACGTTAAATGGGCATTAAAGACGACAACCGTTTGGAGTAAAAGATTTACAAAGCTCTTGACAACTCTACAGATGATAAAATTGAGGTACCTATTGATGTTTTAGAGTACACGGCGCCTGAAAATTGTAGAAATACTAAAATTTTCTCGAAGATGGATTGCTGCATACGTTTATCATTTTATTTTCGCATATTCTATCGTTATGGACGATTCACCTTAATGTACATCAAGAAATTAATTCGAGCGTAATAGTCCAGCGATTTAATGTTGGACTGTGTATCTCTCTTCGATTGAAATGGCATCAGACTGCACTTCAGTATAAGTGCCAAATTTTGTTTTGTCTTAAGTTTTGTATGTTTCTTTAGATGTAAACTGGCTATATAGTAATATAAACACAAACACCAGGCGTTTATTTACATATACTAGAATCCCTCTTCAATTTTTTACCTTGACGATTACCTGTCAAACCATAGACTCAACTGCGTATTCTTCATTTAATACTAGCAATGACAAAATATGTGTGTTTGGTGTAGAAAGAGTAATAAACCTAAAAACGTTTTGAAATTTCAACTACATGTATATGCAAACGAATTATAGCACCAAAAACAATTATCCTAGCTAGTCTACAGGAAATGGCAGATACCTAAGAGACCAACACCACAGGTATCTGTTCTTTTCAGTTAAATATCAAAATACACTTGGTGTGGAACAGAGGGAATCCCACCTGGGAGGATTTTCGAGGGGACTACGAGTTCTGGCGTTTGTCTAATAATCAAGGAAAATTTCTCTGAAACCTTGGCCTCTGGTGGGTAATTTGAAACATTTTAACTTACACTTACGTGGTAGTTCGTGGGATACCTCGTAATATTGTGTCGGTCCTCCTTTCTCCCGCGTAATTCACCAAAGCGACATGGCATGGACACAACAAGTCGTTGGAAGTCCCTTGAAGAAATAGTGAGACATGTTGATTTTACCTGTCCATAACTGCGGAAGTGTTGCCGATGCGGGATGTTGTGCACGAACTGACCTCTCGATTATGTGTCATAAATTCTCGATGGGATTCATGTCGGGCGATCTAGGTGACCAAATTACTCACTTGAATTGTCCGTAATATTCTTCTACGAGTCGCGAACAGTTGTGCTCCGGTGATCAGGTGTACTGGCATCTACAAAAATTCCATCGTTGTTTGGGAAAATGAATTAATGAGTGATTGTAAAAAGCCTCCGTGTAGCCGAACACAACTATTTCCTGTCAATAATGGGTTCTGATGAAACAGCCCTTTCCACCTACACACAGCTCAAACCATTACAGAGCCAACGTCAACATGGCTTGTTAACAACTTGGGTCCATGGCTTCGTGGAAACACATCCCACGCCATTATGGAGCCACCGCCTGCTTGGATTTTTTACAAGTTGGGTCCATGGCTCTGTGGGTTCTCCGCCACCTTCGAAACCTACCATCAGCCCTTAACAACTGAGATCGGGACCCCTCTGACCAGGTCACGGTTTTCCAACCGTTTGGGGACCAGTCGATGTGGTCGTGAGCTCAGGGGAGGCGCTGCAAGCGTTTCGTGCTGTTGGCAGCCCTTTACTGCCATAGCCCATTAACCCAAATTTCGCAGCACTTTCCTAACGAATACATTCATCGTACGTTCCACAGCGATTTCTACGGTTGTTTCATGCAGTGTGGCTTGTCTGTCGGCACCCTTTCCAAAAGCCGCTGCTCACGATCATTTAGTGAAGGCCGGCCACCGCTCTGTCTGTGGTGAGCGGTAATACCTGAAATTTCGTACTCTCGTCACACTCTTAACACTGTCGATCGCGGAGTATTGAATTCCCTATTGATTTCCGAAATGGAACATCTCGTTGTGTCTAACTCCAAGACTGGTAATTTCCGTCCTGCAGCTGTAATAACTTCGGACAGCTTTTCACATCAATCGCCTGAGTACAAATGACATCTCTACCAATGACGCTATCCCATGGTTTTTGTCACCTCAGTGTAATGTCGACCATCGTATATACACTCCTGGAAATTGAAATAAGAACACCGTGAATTCATTGTACCAGGAAGGGGAAACTTTATTGACACATTCCTGGGGTCAGATACATCACATGATCACACTGACAGAACCACAGGCACACAGACACAGGCAACAGAGCATGCACAATGTCGGCACTAGTACAGTGTATATCCACCTTTCGCAGCAATGCAGGCTGCTATTCTCCCATGACGATCATAGAGATGCTGGATGTAGTCCTGTGGAACGGCTTGCCATGCCATTTCCACCTGGCGCCTCAGTTGGACCAGCGTTTGTGCTGGACGTGCAGACCGCGTGAGACGACGCTTCATCCAGTCCCAAACATGCTCAATGGGGGACAGATCCGGAGATCTTCCTGGCCAGGGTAGTTGACTTACACCTTCTAGAGCACGTTGAGTGGCCCGGGATACATGTGGACGTGCATTGTCCTGTTGGAACAGCAAGTTCCCTGGCCGGTCTAGGAATGGTAGAACGATGGGTTCGATGACGGTTTGGATGTACCGTGCACTATTCAGTGTCATCTCGACGATCACCAGAGGTGTACGGCCAGTGTAGGAGATCGCTCCCCACACCATGAAGCCGGGTGTTGGCCCTGTGTGCCTCGGTCGTATGCAGTCCTGATTGTGGCGCTCACCTGCATGGCGCCAAACACGCATACGACCATCATTGGCACCAAGGCAGAAGCGACTCTCATCTCTGAAGACGACACGCCTCCATTCGTCCCTCCATTCACGCCTTTCGCGACACCACTGGAGGCGGGCTGCACGATGTTGGGGCGTGAGCGGAAGACGGCCTAACGGTGTGCGGGGCCGTAGCCCAGCTTCATGGAGACGGTTGCGAATGGTCCTCGCCGATACCCCAGGAGCAACAGTGTCCCTAATTTGCTGGGAAGTGGCGGTGCGGTGCCCTACGTCACTGCGTAGGATCCTACGGTCTTGGCGTGCATCCGTGCGTCGCTGCAGTCCGGTCCCAGGTCGACGGGCACGTGCACCTTCCGCCGACCACTGGCGACAACATCGATGTACTGTGGAGATCTCACGCCCCACGTGTTGAGCAATTCGGCGGTACGTCCACCCGGTCTCCCGCATGCCCACTATACGCCCTCGCTCAAAGTCCGTCAACTGCACATATGGTTCACGTCCACGCTGTCGCGGCATGCGACCAGTGTTAAAGACTGCGATGGAACTCGGTATGCCACGGCAAACTGGCTGACACTGACGGCTGCGGTGCATAAATGCTGCGCAGCTAGCGCCATTCGACGGCCAACACCGCGGTTCCTGGTGTGTCCGCTGTGCCGTGCGTTTGATCATTGCTTGTACAGCCCTCTCGCAGTGTCCGGAGCAAGTATGGTGGGTCTGACACACCGGTGTCAATGTGTTCTTTTTTCCATTTCCAGGAGTATATATATATATATATATATATGTGTGTGTGTGTGTGTGTGTGCGTGCGTGTGTGGAGATGGGACCTGGGGTAAGCTAACTAAACCAGAGGTTGTACAGAGTTTCAGGGAGAGCATAAGGGAAAAATTGACAGGAATGTGGAAAAGAAGTACAGTGGAAGAAGAATGGATATCTATGAGGGATGAAGTAGTGAAGGCAGCAGAGGATCAAGTAGGTAAAAAGACGAGGGCTACTAGAAATCCTTGGGTAACAGAAGAAATATTGAATTTAATTGATGAAAGGAGAAAATATAAAAATTAAATAAATGAAGCAGGCAAAAAGGAATACAAAAGTCTCAAAAATGAGATCGACAGGAAATGCAAAATTGCTAAGCAGGGATGGCTAGAGGACAAATGTAAGGATGTAGAGGCTTTTCTCACTAGGGGTAAGATAGATGCTGCCTACAGGAAAATTAAAGAGACCTTTGGAGATAAGAGAACCACTTGTATGAACATCAAGAGCTCAGATGGAAACCCAGTTCTAAGCAAAGAAGGGAAAGCAGAAAGGTTGAAGGAGCATATAGGGGGTCTATACAAGGGCGATGTACTTGAGGAGAATATTATGGAAATAGAAGAGGATGTAGATGAAGATGAAATCGGAGATACGATACTGCGTGAAGAGTTTGACAGAGCACTGAAAGACCTGAGTCGAAACAAGGCCCCCGGAGTAGACAACATTCCATTAGAACTACTGACGGCCTTGGGAGAGCCAGTCCTGACAAAACTCTACCATCTGGTGAGCAAGATGTATGAGACAGGCGAAATACCCTCAGACTTCAAGAAGAATATAATAATTCCAATCGCAAAGAAAGCAGGTGTTGACAGATGTGAAAATTCCCGAACTATCAGTTTAATAATTCACAGCTGCAAAATACTAACGCGAATTCTTCACAGACGAATGTAAAAACCAGTAGAAGCTGACCTCGGGGAAGATCAGTTTGGATTCCATAGAAATGTTGGAACACGTGAGGCAATACTGACCCTACGACTTATCTTAGAAGCTAGATTAAGGAAGCGCAAACCTACGTTTCTAGCATTTGTAGACTTAGAGAAAACTTTTCACAATGTTGACTGGAATACTCTCTTTCAAATTCTGTAGGTGGCAGGGGTAAAATATAAGGAGCGAAAGGCTATCTACAATTTGTACAGAAACCAGATGGCAGTTATAAGAGTTGAAGGACATGAAAGGGAAGCAGTGGTTGGGAAGGGAGTGAAACAGGGTTGCAGTCTCTCCCCGATATTATTCGATCAGTATATTGAGCAAGCAGTGAAGGAAACAAAAGAAAAATTTGGAGTAGGTATTAAAATCCATGGAGAAGAAATAAAAACTTTGAGGTTCGCCGATGACATTGTAATTCTGTCAGAGACAGCAAAGGACTTGGAAGAGCCGTTGAACGGAATGGACAGTGTCTTGAAAGGAGGATATAATATGAACATCAACAAAAGCAAAACGAGGATAATGGAATGCAGTAGAATTAAGTCGGGTGATGCTGAAGGAACTAGATTAGGAAATGAGACACTTAAAGTAGTAAAGGAGTTTTGCTATTTGGGGAGCAAAATAATTGATGATAGTCGAAGTACAGGGGGGGGGGGGGGGGGGGAGTATAAAATGTAGACGGGCAATGGCAAGGAAAGCGTTTCTGAAGAAGAGAAATTTGTTAACATCGAGTATAGATTTAAGTGTCAGGAAGTCGTTTCTAAAACTATTTGTTTGGAGTGTAGCCACGTATGGAAGTGAAACATGGACGATAAGTAGTTTGGACAGGAAGAGAATAGAAGCTTTCGAAATGTGGTGCTACAGAAGAATGCTGAAGATTAGATGGGTAGATCATATAACTAATGAGGCGGTATCGAATATGGTTGGGCAGAAGAGGAGCTTGTGGCACAACTTGACTAGAAGGTGGGACCTGTTAGTAGGACATGTTCTGAGGCATCAAGGGATCACCAATTTAGTATTGGAGGGCAGTGTGGAGGGTAAAAATCGAAGAGGGAGACCAAGAGATGAATACACTAAGCAGATTCAGAAGGATGTAGGCTGCAGTAGGTACTGGCAGATGAAGAAGCTTGCACAAGATAGAGTAGCATGGAGAGCTGCATCAAACCAGTCTCATGACTGAAGACCACAACAACAACAACAACATTCATGGCTTTGTACGAAAACATAATTTTAATATTTCGTGGATTAGACTTATGAACTTAAAATCAACTGGTCCGGAATCAAATCGTCACTGGATATGGAAGCATATCTGCGCAGTCATTACTGTGTGACGAAACTGTAATTTACCTCGTAATGATACCAATGTTGATAAATTAAGATAGTGAAGATTTGCGACGAAGGCCAGAGAACTAACGATGGTCACGAAGAGCAGGGCGCTTTGATGGGACACTGAAAACTGTACAGCACCCGGCGATGTGTAAAAGGAATGGGACAGTGCTGCTGGGAGCTAGGGAGATATTCACTAACTCTGGTTTGTGTGCTGTACATCGGAACGTACTTAGCAGCCGAAAAGCAACTTCTCAAATGGCTTGGGACCTAGTACCATGGAAGTTACTCCTCGATGGCCTGTCACTGCTTCCAGTCTACGTCTTTAGCGTATTACTTTCCTCGGCGATTCTGCAGAACATCTCTTCATTTAATACAAATTCATGTGTTGCGAGTCTTGTTTTTACATGTGCCTGGTTCCTACATTCGCTAACCCAGCTTCCTTCCAGCATTTCTGGTGTATTTTACAAATCTCCGTACGTGTCCTTCTCCCACTCGATTGTTACGATACGATCCTTTGGAGAGTAGTTGGTGCTGTAATCTGGTGTCCTCATGAATGAAGTCTTGTCCATGAATTCATATGCAAGTCGGGATGGCATTTTTTAGCCATTCTTAGTATCCGATTCCTGAACACCGTCTAGGTTTTTTTCTAGTCTTTTCGTTTTATTTAGACACACAGCAAGCTGCTCTGTCCGTCGTCCGCGTCGAGTGCGTAAGACGCCCACGAATAAGACAGGCGGCGTGGCGTATGTCACACACATGACACTGTAGTGGCAGCAACCGTCTCCTACGTGAAGCAGGAAACTTTCTCAGACGAGTTTGATAATTCTTGACTGCGCGTTTGAAGGTTTGTAAGCTGACGATAGCTCACGAAAAATTTAAAACCTATAGTACGCGGTTTTTCAATTACATACGGATTTCCTGTGAGCCCTGCAGGAAGCCGAGCATTCGCGAAGTGTGGCGGACAAGCCTACTATCGTGACGTCACAAGTTCGTTGCCTGGCCCTTACTTCTCGTGGGCCCCGATTGCTTAGTGGTGATGTCACAGCCTATTGCCTATTCATTTTAGAGCCGCTAAGGAAATATTGTGAAGTAAATTTAAAGTTTTTAATGGATAGAACTTACTGAGAGAGCATGTTTTGCAAAGTTTATTCGAAATTACACATATGCTTTTGGAGATATTGGTGTTTCTTCGATGTGTTTATGGTGGGTAGGGAACGGCGTTAGAGAGCTGTAATTCAATAGTAACGCATATTTCATATACAGCAAGCATTCCTCGTGCCCGTTTACATATATCTTTCAATTTTATCGAATTATTCTGCTGTAAATGGTTTAAAACTATGTCGTAAAACCCATTTAGATTAACTACCATTCCGTTTTAGGACTTCAGTACGGGTATTTGGGTATTTGTACGTGTTAGAAATTCATAGCAATGTGTATTTTTGGATCAACTTACAGTTATTACTCCAGTCGAAGTGCGATCTTCATGAATTCCTCAACAGCAGACCATGATATGTCATAATCAATTGCTGTACGTTTGTTTTTCTGACTATACTAAAACTTTTCGGTGGGCTTCACTCAATAAAAGATCTTCGAATGTTAAAAGTTATAAAGGCAGGCAAAGACGCAAATGGGAATGCAAATAAGTGACCTAGTTGGTCTGATGGACCATATTTTGCTCAGGATGAAATAAGATCATCCGTAATATCATAGTTATAGTATCAATAGTGTGAAATTAGATGGCGGTCTTAGGAAGAATCTACTTAGAGCATAAGATATGGACCCGTGGTCTAGGGGTAGCGTCTTTGATTCTCAATCAAAACGTCTTCGGTCCCGGGTTCGATCCCCGCCACTGCCTAAATTTTGATAAATAATCAGCATTGGAGGCCGAAGACTTCCGGCATAAGTAGTCGGCCTTGTTCTGCCAACGGCCTTGTCAAAGAGGGCGGAGGAGCGGATAGAGGTTCAGGGCACTCTCTTGTCCTAGGGGTGGGAAATTGCCCCTAAAGGCGGAAGAATCAGCAATGATCAACTACATGAGGATGCAGAAGGCAATGGAAACCACTGCATTGAAGACACACAACGTGTATCCACAGGACATGTGGCCTGTAGTTGAAGAAGTGTCATGATGATCTCTCCATTGGCAAAAGATTCTGGAATAGTCCCCCATTCGGATATCCAGGAGGGGACTGCCAAGGGGGAGGTTACCATGAGAAAAAGATTGAATAATCAACGAAAGGATAATGTTCTACGAGTCGGGGCGTGGAATATCAGAAGCTTGAACGTGGTAGGGAAAATAGAAAATCTGAAAAGGGAAATGCAAAGGCTCAATCTAGATATAGTAGGGGTCAGTGAAGTGAAGTGGAAGGAAGACAAGGATTTCTGGTCAGATGAGGATCGGGTAATATCAACAGCAGCAGAAAATGGTATAACAGGTGTAGGATTCGTTATGAATAGGAAGGTAGGGCAGAGGGCGTGTTACTGTGAACAGTTCAGTGACCGGGTTGTTCTAATCAGAATCGACAGCAGACCAACACCGACAACGATAGTTCAGGTATACATGCCGACGTCGCAAGCTGAAGATGAACAGATAGAGAAAGTGTATGAGGATATTGACAGGGTAATGAGTATGTAAAGGGGGACGAAAATCTAATAGTCATGGGCGACTGGACTGCAGTAGTAGGGGAAGGAATAGAAGAAAAGGTAACACGAGAATATGGGATTGGGGCAAGGAATGAAAGAGGAGAAAGACTAATTGAGTTCTGTGACAAGTTTCAGCTAGTAGTAGCGAATACCCTGTTCAAGAATCACAAGAGGAGGAGGTATACGTGGAAAAGGCCGGGAGATACGGAAAGATTTCAATTAGATTACATCATGGTCCGATAGAGATTCCGAAATCAGATACTGGATTGTAAGGCGTACCCAGGAGCAGATATAGACTCAGATCACAATATAGTAGTGATGAAGAGTAGGCTGAAGTTCAAGACATTAGTCAGGAAGAATCAATACGCTAAGAAGTTGGATACGGAAGTTCTAAGGAATGACGAGATACGTTTGAAGTTCTCTAACGCTATAGATACAGAAATAAGGAATAGCGCAGTAGGCAACACAGTTGAAGAGGAATGGACGTCTCTAAAAAGGGCCATCACAGAAGTTGGGAAGGAAAACATAGGTGCAAAGAAGGTAGCTGCGAAGAAACCATGGGTAACAGAAGAAATACTTCAGTTGATTGATGAAACGAGGAAGTACAAACATGTTCCTGGAAAATCAGGAATACAGAAATACAAGTCGCTGACGAATGAAATAAATAGGAAGTGCACGGAAGCTAAGACGAAATGGCTGCAGGAAAAATGTGAAGACATCGAAAAAGGTATGATTGTTGGAAGGACAGACTCAGCATATAAGAAAGTCAAAACAACCTTTGGTGACATTAAAAGCAACTGTGGTAACATTAAGAGTGTAACGGGAATTCCACTGTTAAATGCAGAGGAGAGAGCAGAAAGGTGGAAAGAATACATTGAAAGCCTCTATGAGGGTGAAGATTTGTCTGATGTGATAGAAGACGAAACAGGAGTCGATTTAGAAGACATAGGGGATCCAGTATTAGAATCGGAATTTAAAAGTGCTTTGGAGGACTTACGGTCAAATAAGACAGAAGGGATAGATAACATTCCATCAGAATTTCTAAAATGACAAGGGGAAGTGGCAACAAAACGACTATTCACGTTGGTGTGTTGAATGTATGAGTCTGGCGACATACCATCTGACTTTCGCAAAAGCATCATCCACACAATTCCGAAGACGGCAAGAGCTGACAAGTGCGAGAATTATAGCGCAATCAGCGCATGCATCGAAGCTGCTTACAAGAATAATATACAGAAGAATGGAAAAGAAAATTGAGAATGCCCTAGGTGACGATCAGTTTGGCTTTAGGAAAAGTAAAGGCACGAGAGAGTCAATTCTGACGTTACGGCTAATAATGGAAGCAAAGCTGAAGATAAAACAAGACACGTTCATAGGATTTGTCGACCTGGAAAAAGCGCTCGACAATATAAAATGGTGCAAGCTCTTCAAGATTCGGAAAAAAGTAGGGGTAAGCTATAGGGAGAGACGGGTCATATACAATATATACAACAACCAAGAGGGAATAATAAGAGTCGACGATCAAGAACGAAGTGCTCGTATTAAGAAGGGAGTAAGACAAGGCGGTAGCCTTTCGCCCCTACTCTTCAATCTGTACATCGAGGAAGCAATGATGGAAATAAAAGAAAGGTTCAGGATTGGAATTAAAATACAAGGTGAAAGGATATCAATGATACGATTCGCTGATGACATTGCTATCCTGAGTGAAAGTGAAGAAGAATTAAATGATCTTCTGAACGGAATGAACAGTCTAATGAGTACACAGTATGGTTTGAGAGTAAATCGGAGAAAGACGAAGGTAATGAGAAGTAGTAGAAATGAGAACAGCGAGAAACTTAACATCAGGATTGATGGTAACGAAGTCAATGAAGTTAAGGAATTCTGCTACCTAGGCAGTAAAATAACCAATGACGGACGGAGCAAGGAGGACATCAAAAGCAGACTCGCTATGGCAAAAAAGGCATTTCTGGCCAAGAGAAGTCTACTAATATCAAATACCGGCCTTAATTTGAGGAAGAAATTTCTGAGGATGTACGTTTGGAGAACAGCATTGTATGGTAGTGAAACATGGACTGTGGGAAAACCGGAACAGAAGAGAATCGAAGCATAGACGAATGTTGAAAATTAGGTTGACTGATGAGGTAAGGAATGAGAAGGTTCTACGAATAATCGGAGAGGAAAGGAATATGTGGAAAACACTGATAAGGAGAAGGGACAGGATGATAGGACATCTGCTAAGACATGAGGGAATGACTTCCATGGTACTAGAGGGAGCTGTAGAGGGCAAACACTGTAGAGGAAGACAGAGATTGGAATACTTAAAGCAAATAATTGAGGACGTAGGTTCCAAGTGCTACTCTGAGATGAAGAGGTTAGCACAGGAAAGGAATTCGTGGCGGGCCGCATCAAACCAGTCAGTAGACTGATGACCAAAAAAAAAAAATTATCAATAAAGAACTCAAGGCAATAAATGTTTCTACGCTAAGGCCCAATAGCGCCGACGCTTTCGAATCAGCCGATCCAATCCCTTCCAGATAAGTAAGGGAGAAAAGGGCCTGAGGGTGTTTGTGCTCGGAAACCATGCTGAGTGTGAATTTAGATGGCGGTCTTAGGAAGAATCTACTCATAGCATTTCGTACTCAAAATTTTGTCGTCAAGTTGAAGCACTACAAACATTATAAACTGTTTCTTGCGTAATATCAACACCACAGCGTTCCAAGTGGATTCTTTTGATATTAGGGAACTTTATTGAACTTTATGTTCTCAATAATCCACTATAGGTGGATCTATAACTAACTTTCGCCAATGTAAATGTCAACGACGAAACGTAAAGGAGCTGCAGATATAGAGACAGTCGGAGTGACTGCTTCTTACACAAATTTTCAGGTGAAGTACCAACCGCATGAGCCGCCGCTGTAGAGTGGAATGTACGGACGCAGCACTGCGCTCTGCGGAGATCAAGGCTGTTCTGGCTGCCCTGGGTACTTGAGGTAGGCAGTGCCGCAACAGCTGACCCACTGACATGCAGCTGTCGGGCGAGACGTTGCGTCTGCACAGCACCGCAGCACGTCGCGCCGAGGACAATAAGTCAAGCCGCTACTTGTTTCGTTGTTTGGTGACTTGGTCTACCAAACGGAAAAGTAGAAGACAGGAAGAGATTTCGAAAGAGGAAGAAAAGTCTTTAGCAGCTATGCTAAACGCTGTTATAGGTAACATAAGCTTTAAAGCTGTGTGTTCTCACTCCACTCAAAGGTACCAGCAGCAGCTCTTTTTCCAGGGGGGGGGGGGGTATTGTTTTATGATCATCGTACATATTCATATAAAATGAACAGCAATAGTAATTAAATACTAGAGTAAGGCTACTTGCTGAGTACAGATATAATGAACGTTGTAAGAGTACGGTTACATATGTTCTATGCAATATTTATTTTTTCTTTTTAGTCTTTGGTTAACTCACGATATATGGGTATCAGATCGCTCTTGTTGTGCAAGAAGGTATGTCTTAGTTGAGCTTTGTGTGGAGAGATTCTGATTTCTGTAGTAAGCTGGACGTTTAAGTGTGGAAAGGAATTGTAAGCAGGCGGCTGATGAACTACGCGCAACGTGGTCTATGGGATTATTTGGATGCAGTATTTAAAAGATCAGTAAGTGTCTTCATGGTTCCATTGCTGGTGAGATTAAATATCAATTGTTCGTCGGTTCATTTCACTAATTACTCATAAGGGTTCCAGATCGATGTCGTGCGCGTGATGGGGAGGCGTCTGCAAGAAACGGTCAATTTTTCCACGCCGCTACGAGAACGACTGCTGCCATATCAAGACACTCCTTGCACGTATTCTACTGAACCAGCGGCAACTAATCTCTATTTTACTTCAGGAACATCGAGAAAGGAACATTCATTTACTTACAGATTTGAAATTAGTTTAATTTCTGTAAGCGTAGTGTATGTAGAATATTTTAGGGATCCATTTTCAGTTTTGTACTTACTATGTGTCATTAAAAATGTGTAGTTAACATGGGCTCTATGAGAACTTGTTCGTCTTCGCTTATGTGAACACATTTCTTCTACTGTACAAATTGTGATAGCTCTTAAGGTATACACTATAAAGTCCATGTTCACTGGACAATGTTTTCGTCTTTTAGTTCATACTACCTCCTCCAAAAGATGTGAATCAAAGAACTCGCTGTAGTATATTTGCGTCAGCAAATACGTAACAGGATGGTTTCAAATTTCCAATGAACGGTTCTGGTTTGTAACCTGCTCATTTCTTGATAACTTATTGCTACCCCTATTGCAACAGTCATTGCTGATTTTAGCAAAAGCTAGCCTACGACTACGCTGTCACAGCATATAGTAATCACTCTCGTGGTAGATCGTGCCTCTTTGGCACGTGTGCAATCACTAGAATAATTCAACTGAATGTGATTCAGATTTCCATCAGTATACAGTCGATCAGTGGGTGTAAACTGTCTGCCAGGAGGAATGGTCAGTATTCAAGGTTCTGACAGAAACAATCATTTTCATTAAAAAAGTCTAGTTAACATGGGCTCTATGAGCACTTGTTCGTCTTCGCTTATGTGAACACATTTCTTCTACTGTACAAATTGTGATAACTCTTAAGGTATACACTATAAAGTCCATGTTCACTGGACAATGTTTTCGTCTTTTAGTTCATACTACCTCCTCCAAAAGATGTGAATCAAAGAACTCGCTGTAGAGGAGATTTGTTTCACTGTGTCGAAGATGAAAAGTTGCTCATAGCTCTAAGGTTTGCAATTAAGAGCCCATGTTTACTAGAACTTTTTGATTGAATAATCGTTCTTGTCATATCACAGAAAATTGACGATTCCTCCTGAGACATCCTCCACAGTAAGGGCTTTTGTCCACTTTCTTAAAGAACGTAGTGCGTCAGTTTTCTACAAGGAACTTCAGTTACAGCCATAGAACGAGATAAATGTTGATAAAGCACTATTCCAAACCAGCCTCAACAGGCAAAGCCTCGTTTCAATATTTTTCTATTTTTGTTCTGTTTTTTTATTTCTTTCTGCATTTTATATCGTTTTGTGTGTACTTCAAGCTACAAAAACCACATTTCCATTCTTTTCCCTTCCAGGCTTATGCTCCGTTCCTGATAATCTCGCCTCCTATAGGACTTGAAGAACTTCAAACCCTGAGCTTCAACATTTGTTTATAGACGTAGTGCTATATTCTCTTATCATTTTCTAAGATAGCCACCAGATTTTTCCCAGTGCCAGACGGCCTGGAGCAGCAAGGACTGTCAGCGCGCAGCAGTGTAAAGTGGTTTTTATGAATTACATGGAGCCCACAGCAGGCCATGATGCGATTTTATACATTCCTGTGATTTCTTTTCCTTTTTGTGACACTTTTCCCTGGAATTCATTCACGAATATATCTCCGAATGTTAAAAATTTTTAAAGTTACAGGAAAGACACAAATTGGAGCGCAATGAGTGATCTAGTTGTTTCCATGGACCGAATTTTGCTCGCAATGAAACCAGCCAACAGCACGTTGAAGGCAAATGTGTCGTCCGCCGTCCGCCATTTGAAAGCTGCGCCCCTCGCCGGTCACATGGGGCGGGGGGAAGGGTGCGGGTGGAACAATGATACCGTCATTTCGCTAGTGTTTAATAGAACCGACAACACTGGACACGACAGCGGCATAACGCCTTCTTTTCAGACGTTTCGTGGTCCTGCGTACTGCACCGTGGTGAGCGTTCCCGCGTGTGGAGGCAGTAGGAAGATGGAGCGTTCTCAGATTATATTCATCATCGTCATATGAGTCTAGCACCTGGCGTCATGGTATGGTGTGTCATAAGGTATAAAGCATGATCACTCCTGTCTCATTAGGATGTTCACTTCCGTTTCACGTAGCCCACAATTTGGAGTACAGGCGCTACAATTCTGACGTGTTAATGCCCATATCTTTGAGGACCCTGTGGTGTTATCTTTCAACAGGATAACGCAAAACCGCATGTTGAACATCCTCTTCACAACTATATCAATGCAGGGGATGCTTGACTCCAGTCCTTGCCAACACGATCTCCGGAACTGCCACACATTAAAGACTGGGACGCCACCACTTGCCAACACTACGACAGGTAAATTCTGGCACAGGGTTGAAGCAACACGAGATAGCGCACCAGTAACTGTCATCCAACCTCTGTTCGACATGATGTTCGGCCAGGCTAGAATCATGCTTGTTGTGAGAGTTGGTAACTCTACAAACAAAATTTCGCACTTTGTAAACCCATAAATTATCTTCAAATTTACGAGGGTGTGCTAAAAGGTAATGCCGCCGAATTTTTGATTCAAAACCCTTGAAGCTTTTAAAATAAGAGAAACGTTATTCTCATTCTACAGCTTTATTCTTCACGTCTACATACATATTTTTCAACATAATCACCCTAACAAAATTTTTCCCAACAAGAGACCAGTTTGTTGATACGTTCACTGCAGAATGTTTGATTTGGTTGACGGAGCTACAATCTCACCTCTGCTTGCACCGCTTCGTCACTATTAAAGTCAAGTCCGCCAAGTCATTGTTTAAGTTTTGGAAATAGATAAAAATCGGATGTGGACAAGCCGGATCTGTATGCAATTTTATCGGCGACTGTGAACCCTAGGCGTCAGATTGTTGCATATTTCGCAGCGTTCGTGAGTGGTCTGACTGAACTCTTCTAATTCGAACATCACGCTGCTTCTAATGCAATGACATAGTTTCACACTGGCATGTTACAATCTACAATTCGGAACCTTCTACGGGCAGAGAACACATGAAGAATGAAGGTGTAGAATATTAATAGCGTTTGTTTTGTTTAAAAAAACGTTATGAGTTTTCATGTAAAAATCAGAGGCATTAATTTTCAGCACGCCCTCGTTATTATGTATTCGTCTTACAACGCACACTAAGCACAGTTCCATTATTTGTATCCTTCTTTGATTTTGATGTAGGACCACCTTAAAAATCGCTATAGAAAAAGTAAGATTAGAGTTTAAAATGCCTTCGACATTGAGATTAATAGAGACGGAGAACATCGTCGGAATGTTTCAAGGCTGGGAACGGAAATCAGCCATGCCCTTGCCAAAGGACCATCCCGGCATTTGCCTGAAGCGATTTAGGGAAATCACGCAAAACTTAAATGAGGATGGCCGGACGCGGAGTTGAACCGCCGTCCTCCCCAATGTGAGTCCAATGTACTAACCACTGCGCCGCCTCTTCCTAGGTGGTTCTCGATCGAAAGATTGTACGTCAGCTTTTAATGTCTGCCTCTCAGCAACTGAGAAAGCAATACAGGTCAATAAGAACTAAGAATACTTCGTCAGGTCGCGGTGTTATTACTTTATTGTTCCCGCAAAGACAGAAATTTCAAATCCTAAAACATCACAGATAGCAATACGCCATCACAGATCCACAGGTACAGACCAACGCACTAATGTTAACCTATCTTATAGCTCATTTGTGAAGATCCTGCTTGGATGTGGCTAAAGCGGTCAATAATAAAGCAGTAATATTGCGTCTAAGGCAGTATTCTTGATTCTTACTAATTCTTCGGTCACTGGTTCCGCTCTTGGTTACGGATGCATTTGAGCAGTACAAACCACGTTTGCGGCTTGTCTGTTCTCTACTGTTTGTTAATGTCTCATGATCGTTGATAATTCCGATATCGCGACTTTAATTACATCTTATCCATGTAAGACTATTACTTTATACTAGCATTTAATAATTGTTTTGAAATGACCACTTATGCTGAGTTACTATCAACATTTACATCTCAAGCAAAGTTTTCTTATTCTTTTCCTCACATTTTTCACTGTACTGTTGGAGATTTTTAAATACTGTGAACCAGAAACTGTCCCTCTGTGCCAACATCGGTACTGACTTCGTCAGCGATTGCCTGTGAGCTGCGTTCTCGTCGAATCTAGTAGCAAAGTGCTGATACGAACAGGAAACTTGATTACATACTGTTGACCTTTGGCGCGACGTTAGGATGGCTCTACCTCCAACGGGATGAGAATTACTTTGCAGATTATTTTAATTTTTACTTTTGTGAAAGCTACATCGAGTTTCCCATGATATTTTGTGGTAATATTATACAACATATCTTGCCTTTGCTAATTTAATACTGTTAATGGTAAAAAGGAGTGTTAACTTTAATGCTTTGTTGAAACGCAGAGATTCATGCTGATCAAGCCTGGTTAATATTAACGTTGCTACCTGCATATCGACATGGCTACTAATCACAGCATGGCTGCAGTAGTGGCGAACAAGGCACTGTTTCACTCCTGAATACAATTACACCTAAGGGGGCCCATGATAGATTCAAAAGGAAGCTAGAACGTTATACTGGGAGTGTTGTTGCATGTACCATCATTATAGTCAACTGACAGTTTTCGAGCGTTGATGGATGTGAGGATTTTGTCTTGAGGTGCCAACGTTACCAGAACTTAATTTAGTTATTGGGTATTGTGACGTGCGTTTAAATAGATACTGCAAAAACGTATCTGAAATACGTGCCACTAATGTGAACAAACATTTTAGAAAGATAACTGTTAGTCATTAGTAAACGCATTAGAAAATTTCAGGCATAGAACTATAAGACTTATACTTCTTAAAATTATCGGACGGCATCAAAAATGGTTCAAATGGCTCTGAGCACTATGCGGTCATCAGTCGCCTAGAACATAGAACTATAAGACTTATACTTCTTAAAATTATCGGACGGCATCAAAAATGGTTCAAATGGCTCTGAGCACTATGCGGTCATCAGTCGCCTAGAACATAGAACTAATTAAACCTAACTAACCTAAGGACATCACACACACATCCATGCCCGAGGCAGGATTCGAACCTGCGACCGTAGCAGTCGCGCGGTTCCGGACTGAGCGCCTAGAACCGCGAGACCACCGTGTCCGGCCGGACGGCATCTCTCAAACTCTCTAACCTTAACTTTAATTAATTTTCAAGAGCATTCCACATGTTACGGTGGCATAATTAATTGTAAATGTAGTATGTACGTCAGTACAACTCACGTTAAACTAGAAGAATCGTCCTAAAATTGCTCTAGAAATCAGTGGATGTGCTGTGGCTGACACAGAATTAATTTCACGACACCTGGTGAGTATGCGAGAAACGAAATACTGTATTCACATCCCCTACTTCGAAGAAATCAGTTTCGATTAGGAAAATCAAATCAAGTAGTAACTGTTGGCGTGTAACTAAGCATTTTTCAGCAGAGGAAGCGTATAACTAAATCATTGTCTTAAAATATTGCTGAAACGCGAAGCTAGTGTTAAAAGGAATAGGTTCAGAAACGCATTCAAGACAAACACCGTTATGGGTATCAGCTCTTTATATTTAATATGGCAGTTTGTTAAAAACTAATTCATTGAGTATTCATTATAACGTCGGTCACAGTAGCAAGGCATGGACGCCTGTGATGTGGCCACAGTCGATACATGACAGCGGCGTTTATGGATCACTGAGCTCTGAACTAAAGGCGTTGACAGCGTGATGCCTTACACCTGACAACGATCTACTGTATTTTAAACAGGCATATGCACAGTACCACAATATGGGGAGAGGAAAGACTTCAGCTCATTTCGAGCGAGAAATCAGCTTTGCTTTTCGGCACACGTAAACTGCTAAAGGTACACACGTAACGCGAACATCTATTAGACTGGACAGTGCATTTCCAACATCCGCCCCTTTCCTCTCTACCAAACCCACGAAGGCTTTCTGGAGGTTTTTATAGTTGGGAGGGGAATGATGAACGTGACAATCCCCTCTCATAGCTCCCCCCCCCCCCCTCCCAGTTGGGTACCCTCTGCCCCACTCCCTACTTGCTGTTATCTGATTGGAAAGCTCTGGCTCCTGCAGTGGTCCGAGACCTCAAACACCCCACCCTGTCCACTCGACCACACAAATGGGTCGGACTGTACTATAAGATAGAGAATAAATACTCTCCACAATAATGTTAGTGATGACGTCACGAATGAAATTATAATATCCACAATTTGTGGATAATTAACGAACTAAAAGAGGCAGTGAAATATAAAAATCGCCGCTTAGTATGACAAGAGCAGAAATTGACAGCGTTCGTAGCTGTAATTGCAGGCCCAATCAGTGTACCGTTATTGTTTCTTCTCAAGTTCTTAGCCATCTTCCAAAGCTACATGCATTCACAGAAGCGATCCAATACTGCCTAGCATTAAATAATAATGCAATTATTCAGAACAATGTGCTTCTCATGAGATGCGGTGTAACTGATTGATTGTAATCAAATCCAATAACAAGACTGATACACGGTATAGTAGAATAACGCTCCTCCTCCATTAACAACTCTATTTAAAAATTTTGTATTCAAAAATTTATGTATGGTGTAAGACTTGGGAATTCGCGTTCGCTTTAGTTTACTCATGGGAAAGAAAATTAACAGCTCTTATGTAATTGAACGAGAAGATTCAAAATAAAATTGTTATTACAAATGTTGAGAACTACTGTTCTACTTTTATACCCTAATCCTTAAAATAATTACACTACAATTTTTTATCATTGAAATATTTACGAATCTGAAGAATCGTTTCTGTTTCTTTTAGACCATACGTTTGAACAGGCCACGTAAGACCGTCTTATTTGTACCAAAATTCCCGCAAAAATTAATATTAGTAAGACACTACATACATGGTGTCGAACCTCAAACATATTTCTAACGTCGATGAATTTTCTAGTTCAACAATAGTAGACCCCATTGTTCCCGAGTTTGCCCCCAAAATTTCCAGTGCAGTCACTGACAGTAAAATTTAAATCGTCCTTAATGAAAGGGATTGGCCGTCCCACGCAAATTCAGCAGTCTCTCACCTCGGTTTCCTTTAAGGCCGTAACGACCAGCCGAAAAGGTGGTATACGTGTAACACAACACAGCCCTCACGCCACCACTCCACCGACAGACGTCGACACTGACAAAATGGCACACGGCGGTCTCTTACTACAAGCATCGAAGAACTGCGCTGCACCCTACCGTGGCAACAGTTCTTCGTATTTAGAACGACCTACAAAACAACCTTTCCGTCTTACTATGGCAGTATTACAGAAATGCTGTGCATGCTCTCGATAAATACATTATTTACGTAACTTTTTGTGTTCAGTCTCGGCTTGATAATACGATGGGGTGGATATATAGGGTGTTCCAGGAAAATGGTCAGTATTTATGGACATGACAGGAACGATCATTTGAGCAAAAAATGTCCAGTAAGCATGGCCCCTAAAATGCACTGCTTAAGAGATATGAGAATTTCTTCGTTTTCGATACCGTTAAACAAGTCTCATCTACAGCAAGCTCTTTGGTTTCCATATTTTGAGAGATGCCAGCATGGGCCAAAAAAGGAGAGGTAGTTCAGTAAACATGGCTCTTACGAGGACAACTTAACAGCTATGAACACTTGTTTATCTTCGCTACTGTGAAACACATGTCTTCTTCTGAACAAGTGCTGAAGTGACTATTGGTCCCAGGACACCTTGTATAACGAAATATATTTTCCGTCCGTTACCAAACCAATATCAGATGAAATATTAGCCTAAGAAAACAATGTAGAATACCGTCTAGAACGTACAACGCAACATCGATCGTAAGTATGGAAAAGTTGAAGGTATATATAGTGAAAACCAACGGCGTTCATTGTTTGTAACTAGAGTAAAATTCGGTACTGACCGAGTATCGTCGTAGACCAGCAAACAGTACATGAAAATACCATGATCCAACTTGATTCTTAAATTCTAATAGGTAGATATCAGATTATGATGGATTCAAGGTGCTACATCAGCAGGAGTTTGAATATTCCACTTTTGTCTTGCAGCCCTGCTATCATAAATATCAACAAATAGGCCAGCGGGACATCCTCAGACCAATAACATGTGGCGGCGTCAGAGAGCAACAATAAACGGGACGTCGTAGCTATACACGGTACCAGATGAATGAACCACCTTCAGTTATGGGTAGCACGAAATAGTCATCCCGCCTGAAGAAGGTTTCTGTCAATAGCTATACAGTCAACAAGTTACCGGAGGCGCCAAACTTTTTTTATTTGTACACTCATTGTACTGCGTATTTCTCATTATGGAACTAACTACTACTACCAACATTCAAATTATACTGACACTATTCATCTGTGACAATAGTTTATGAAGAGATCGTGTTTCTTTGTCCTATACAGGATCAACGAAATTGTAGTTTCTACCTCTCAAACAGTTACTACAACATTAAACTTTTATTGAATTGACATTCAGTGTAAGACTGTATCGTAAAAGAATTGTAAATCTATCATTACAGTGAACTGCTGATACGACGGTTACAGGTGGACACGATTCTAATCGAATTATGCTACATGCAGCTGTGTGTGTTTTATTGCTGCTAATTTGGTTGAAATGTGGCACACAAAGGTTATCTGACCTGAAGCTTGCATTAAACCAAAATTCTAAACAGTATTGATTTTTTCATTTTTATTGCAATTGATTGTTGCTTGGATAGAGAAAACTCTTTGTTGACTATACAAACACAAAATTTCCATTATTAATCTAAGAAAGAACTGCTTACATCTCACTGGCGTTTGATACCGAGGATTCAAAAGATCAAATTCTGGTTAAATCTGATATATCTGAAACGTTCGTCAGGATAAGAAGCCCATCGCGCAACACATTACCTTTCTGTGAAATGTGAGGTGGCGCTGTAGCCGAGTCAGCTATACATATGACCAGTTACAACTTCAGCTGTACATATGACCAGCAGCAATATCACAAAAAAAATCAACGTATAGCACATCCTCTTCGCGGGCGAAAATGCGGGACTGTTCTTTTACACAGCATTTTGATCAAAATCACTCGTCCGTGGAGCACATATTCTTCGAAACGACCCACCTGCTCAGTATTTTCTGCGTGACGGGGATGATGCAGATGGAATACAATACCTTCGGGTTCGCTTTACCGCATTATGACTCTGGAACAAGCTGTCTTCGAGTACAAATAACTGCAAAAGGCTTGCCATTAGGGAAAATAAGTTTTCTTGGAGAGCCGACCACAGTCACCGGTTTAGTTATACTCTAAACGAGGTTCGCTGCGCATTATTTCAGTACACATAGTGAGCTGAAGACGTAGTACAGCAGTAACAGGTCTACCTTTGGTGGCGTATCAACAGGACACTACGTAGGTCAGCCCCTTGCCATGGCAGAGAGAACATTGAAACGTAGGACGCAGAGGGTGCCAGGAGGGGTCTGAGGCGTCGGGAACGGTCCCCTGTCTCCTGCTGCAGGCGGGTTCCCTCTCCAGTGGGCGAGGCTACACAGCTGCGCCTAGCGCAGTGGCGGGGACTGGGAACTGCCCTACGCCCCGAGAGGGGGGAAGCCCAGCACTTGCTGAATGGTATTAGGCGAATGTGTGTGCGTGTGTGCGTCGTTTTTGTCCTTTTTATTTTCGCTATTGGCTCCGTCATTCTCGCGGGTATATATGGGCGGACGCGCTCTCCATCGGCACCGTTCGCTGCTAACACCAGCACCAGCACTAGCACCACCATGCAGACCACAGCCGCAGTGCTCCTCGCCCTGGTCGCCGCCCTCGCCGCTCGCTGCGGTGAGTACCGAGTGCTGCGCCACATCTGTTTCCGTTTCATTAGCGCCCAGGCTTCTTCCTCTGCCAGCAATGACACCGCGTTTCCATAACTTAACAAGCCTTCCTGCCAATATCGTGTTGTGCAGTAAGTTTTCTGTTCTTCGTTACTTACTCTCTTCCGAAACCTCACATCACATACTATTTTTTTTTCCTCCGTTAATGATCTTTTATGCAGTTTGACTTGTCTGAGTGGCGCGAGGCAGAGCCACTGGTGTGGTACCGCCACGTGCGCTCCAATTTCTCTGGCTCTTTCTCAAGAGCCGCTGCCGCCGAGCACGTTGACATTCCCGAGCTCTTCCACTTCTTGTACTTTTGTATTACCTATGATCACGACAACTGATAACTGTTATAGTCTTCCAAACTTAATAGTTTTGCATCTTGAGCCTTTTATGCAAATAGCTTCAAAAATATACCTTGAGACGCCGAAATAGTGCCTCCACTTACTTTGACTCAGGTATCAGTCTTTTCTCTCTCAATTTTTTTTATTTTCTTAAAGACTTGTGTAAAACTTCTTAACTACTTTCAAGAGCCTGGAAGTGTGACGCATTCCGAGGTACAAATGGAACGTAGTTAATTTTTGGGTCCTGTGCCAGAAGTGGAGGAAAATTCTAGAAATGGTTTTTCGACCTAATTAGCAACTAAACTTCGTAAGAGAGCGTGTGGTTCTGTAGAAGGGAGGCTACCACCCTTGTATCAAACAATAATCTACATTTCAAAAAATTTTCAATAATTGTTGTTTCATGGTACTAACATTAATATCGCACACAGAGATGTTACATAAAACACAAATGTATAATTGCAGAACTGTCATACACCGACTGAGAGCAGCTGATATGTCAACTGCGTTCGGTTGCTTCACGTCAGATACTAAATTCTGTTTCATGATTTGCATCTTGTATATTTGTACTTGTACAATTACAGACTAAATTCTTAAACAGTCATCCCATTCTGATGACCTGAATGTAATTTCTTTAATAAATTTGGTGTCACGCACATATGTCATTAATCTCGGTACCCATATCTCACTATCCAGGCGTCAGTTGCAATTAGTTCTCCTGCGTCGTAAAGTTCTGCTACTAGAAACAGCAAATATTCAGCTTTCACAACATAGAACTACACATAATGAAACACATTTTCATTTTAATATTACATGCTAAGATATTGTAACAAACAAATATAAAGTCTAAAATTCCTGCACAAACCCAGAGCTATGGGGAGCTATATCATTACGACTCTTTGCTGCCCTAGTGCAATGCAGGGAGTAGGTATCCTCCTGTTACTGTCTACAGAATACAGTTTCATGCCAACACAGTACAGTTAACCATGGTGAATCATGTTATCCCTTGTGCATGATATCTTACAAATTACAAATAGGGATTGTTGACCAGACGGACTAAGCTCGTCCGAACCGAGTTCATTCCCTGTCGGAACCTGCGCTACCATCTTGTTTCTAAATTCTCTCTAATCCATAGCTTCTAGAAGATATTCTAATTACGTGAGCAGCGTTATGTTGCTCATGGCTGCCGCCAGCAATAGCCACTGCTTCTGCCGACCCTTTCTCCACGCAGTGTGCAGCCTCACACGGCAAACGTCCACATAGTGATGTCTTGCGGACGTTAAATTGCTTTCTATCTGCTAGAGAGTGTCAAACTTGCCAAAGTAAGGAGATTTATTTCGGAATGAGAACATCCACTATACATTTCTATTTGTACGTATGCTTTGTACAGCCCACTTTTGTAATGTGTACAAAATTTTGCTCTTATCAAGTTCATTGCGTTCACTTTGGCAATGTCTGAATTTCAATAGATGTTCTAAAACATCATAGCGTTCGTCACCAACCAACTAGTCCACACATTACTCAGTTTCCTTAGCAATGTTTTGTGAACATTACGTGCAGCCGCTTCCTCTGTTCTAGGGTGTTCCGAACTCTCGACAGAAAGGCATAGTATTCACGGAAAGCACTTTCACAAGTTTTATTTCGGGATACAAACATCGATTTGAGTAATATTTTCTGTGGCGTGCTGCATTACATTCAAGAAAAAAGTCGATTTACTGATGGAGGAAAGCACCAAGAAGCAACCTAGTTTAACGCTCACATCCCGTACTTGAATCAATCTTAGCGGTATGGCCCTAACTATACGCAATGAGACGAAATGCGAAAGTTGACTCACGACTTGGTGAAACGTAAAGATACGACAACTTGTTTACATTGCTTGGCTAAATATCGAGGTAGTCCCGCCATAGGTAAACCATTTGGACAGAACGGAGACCAGCACAATGTCTTTAGCCCGACCTATCGAGGTCCTCTTCAGTAAAGATAGCTTATTGGAATTAGAATGTTATTTGTTGTTATATAACAGAATGTCACCATACTACAATCAAAATAAAGAAATTATAACAGCTTTTTAACACAACAGTGTTAAAACTTTCTGTTTCTAATGAACTTTCCTGCACAGGGCGGTAAATTCATTAGCCAAGGTCAGGTAAACAAGTTGCCTTTCTAAGCTACGTTTAGACTCGAAGGTCAGTTTCATCAGTTAATGTTCACAGAATGCAGTCCATTGTACTAGATAATCTTAGCTCGTCAGGACGAAACTGTAGATTCCAGGTGGCAGTTGTCGTGCTTAAGCCGTGGCTAAAGACTTGCAAAAAAACGTAGCGAAACGTGTATTCCTATCCTATCAACCGTATTTGTACTAGCGCGTTGCGTAAGCCAGCCTAACGACCTTGTTCTGAAACGTTTACATTTTCACAGTGTCCTTGGTTTGAGAAGTACAATTTAAGTCCACAGTTTCTAGTCGGCCAAATAATATCGTCGAGGCGGATGCTGCGACTGCGCTGCTCATAAACCTTAACGCACAGTGCGCTAGCGTGCAAGGCTAGGAAGTCAACCGGAACCGGATCGAATTCACACGGCGGTTAACGACCGCGGCTGATCCGCCTGCCAGACTCGGCTTGTTTTTAGTCTGTTTCCCACGCTCATTTAGGCAAATTCTTGGCTACTGCCCAATTCGCACCTCCGAAAATAAGACAAACAAACATTTAAAATACGATCGCACACAGAACAAAGTTTATACAGTTCACATACAGGTGCCGGACACGGCTTCCCTCCTATACATAAGTGACGACAGAAGTGGCATCGGGCTGCAAAATCAAATAAAAAAATTTCTCAAATCTTGAGGACAGCACAGCCCTTTCTAGACGGAATTAACGTGAAGAACAAGTGATATGGCGTAATACAAACCAATGCGATCTCATACCTTCTGTGCGATACGAAATTATTTCTTAGTTCTTCATTCTTCCATAGATCAGCTACAAATTGATATCAGACATTTCCTCAATTGAAAAAGGAAACATTTTTTCAAACTAAATATCCCTTTCCTACGTTTTTCCTTTGCATCGTATCACTGATCATACACACACACATACACGCGCGCGCGCGCGCGTTCAGAAACGGTCGGCTAGCATCGGAACTTCGACAGTTTTTGAATTCACCTTCCAGACCCCTTGGCCTGTCTGAAAAACCAGAGTCATCTTCTGACCACAATGATTGCGGTTTTGAGCTCAAGAAAACGTAAAGAGTTTACAATTATTCGTCACATGTCTTGGGACAAGGTATTACAATAAATATCATGAAATTATGATAAATTATTGAAGGACAGTTGTTTAAATACAGCTAATTTTCTCCCTGATCTACTCTGTGTAAAATAAATAGTCCTTGACTTTGTAATATGAATTATTTAAGCGGTATTCATTAACCGAGAATTTAAATATTTGGATTTTAGTCGTCAATTTAACGTCCATGGTCAGTTTATTGTACAACTTAATCCCCTTATAGAAAATGATGTTCTTTTGTTTTTTGTTTGTTGGCTCCTCGTAAATGTAAATTTAGTCTAGCTCTTATTCCATGTTCGTGAGTGCTGCTGTTTGTTAGATAATTTCTAATGTTCTTCTTGGTGTACATAAAAGTTTGGTAGATGCATTCAAGTGATGCAGTTAGAACAGGCAGCTACTTAAACATATCTTTACAAGGAGGTCTATTATTATTTTTGTTTATTATTCTAACAGCCTTTATTCGTAGTTGGAAGACTGTTTGGTGAGAAAGCGAGATATTTCACGGTCTGGTAGGATTTCCTTATACTTAATGTTATCTCCTAGTTTCTACCAAGCATTGATATTGATGTAATTGCTTTTGGTAATGACTGTTCAGAGTTTAGTTGAAGACACATCTTGTCAACAAGAGGCCCTGATTCCGTAGTGCTCGCCACAGGATTACTAATCTCTGACGCTATACATGTTTAGCAAGCGGGAATGGGCTGACGTCGCTTCATTTAAACTTGCCCAGCTATCCAGTGTGTTGAACAGAACTTAATTACATGTTAAACGTTGATTCGCCTCCTTTTTGATCGTTTAGTATGCTTTATAGTTTATTTTCCAAAAATTTGACTCACTTATTGTGAGTCCCTGTGGTAGCTGTTCTAAGGAAAACATCATCACCAAAAACGGATCAGTAACACTACAGTCTGTAGCGCTAATTCCTTCAATGTGGAGCTGCTCTTCTCTTTTCATTCTGAAAGAGAAGTTTTTCTCACGTTTGCTAGGAATACGCAAGTGAGACGAATAAAAAATGGAAACGAAAAAAGAGTTTCATTTCAGTGTTCTTGGAAGATTTGTTGGTCATTACCCTAATTGCAATAATTTACACCGTTCGTGAGAACTGACGAACTTCTCACTTTGCAGCGGATGGGGGAGTGCAGACGTGCAACGCTTCGTCGCCGGACTTCCAGCTGTGCGTGCGCGCTTCCCTCCAGCAGCTGATTCCGGAGCTTGCGTCAGGTCAGTAACGAACAGGCCAGCTGCTTTTACACTTCAGCCGCTCCGCTGACCTTAAAACTTGTCCTATGGCCATAGCAAGCCGAGTTATCCGAATGCCCCTACGGCCGTGGTAACCGCTTGTTCCTGTATGTCGCAGGAGTGCCAAGCATCGGAGCAGAAGGTGTGGACCCTCTGCGTGGTCTACCGCCCATCGTCCACAACTCGAACGGCTTCAAGGTTCAGCTGGACGACGTGTCCATCAGCGGACTGTCAGCGACACTCATCAACGACGTCAAGTGAGTCGCCCACACACGCTTCCTAATAACACTAAACAACTGAACAGACGACTGGGAGCATTCTCATAAGCCGAGCGTAGTTTCACACGTCTTACAGATTTGAATAAATTAAATGAAGTAATTAAATGAATGAACTAAAACTAAAGGAATAGGTAACTAACTACAGCTGGTGCACTAGCCCTCTTACTTGTAATTTCACTGCTACAGGCAAGATGAATCTAGGGTTGCTTTCTCCAACAAGGTTCCTGCCAATTTTCTTTCACGTTCTTGTCAAAGTGAATAAGTTAATCATTCCTAATAACTAAGATTATCGTAAGACGTCATAATCAAAATACTCGCTAAATGTAACAGGTGTCAGTGTCAAAAGAGGTCTACTCTCTAATTCCGAAAACACTCCCAACTACCAAACAATCGGCACTTAGAATTACACGTATGATATATTTCAGTTTGCGTTTCCCATTTGTTCCACTTAGATAAATTCGAAATAAAAGCAATTGATAAAATAGGAACTAGAGATGAATAACTATGGATATGCGCCAAGGACTACATTGTACACTGATTGGAATACACAGCATTCTAACTGTTCCGCTGGTAAAACATTGTGTTGTGCAGATATTGTACAATGATGGACGTTGTAGAGAGTCAATTGCGCTCGAACGATGGGATTACGTGAAAAGTATTTAGATGAAAAATGCTACATGGAGAATATTTTCAGAGCTATATAAAAATATCAAATACTTCATTAGTACCGAAACGTTTCCAAGTGAAATAATGGCTAGATGGAAGGTAACTGATTGAGGCCTTGTCGACTGCGAGCTTATTAAAGGATTGCAATCTCGGATTTGGGAAGGATAGGGAAGGAAATCGACCGTGATCTTTCAAAGGAATCTTCAACGATTTAGAGAAATCACGGAACGGCTACTTCCGTATTTCAGCTGATATCCTCGCGAACACGAATCCAGTGTCTTATCGAAAAGCTGTATGAGCAGCATAATTTCCTCTTTCACTTAGCTTGAGAAGTCCTTACTTATGTATCACGTTCTCGTACTTATCTATAGGAAAAGTTATTTTTCCTGATGGTTCCACAGATTCAGTAATTCACCTAAAACGGCATGGCTCCATTCATTGTGTATTTAAGAGGATACGGAAAAAACCTTTGAGTTACTATAGAAAATGCTTTGTTCTGTTTGGACAGACCAAATGAAGTCAGCCTAAGACGTGTCGCGTAGCTTTGATTGTTAGTCAACACACTACTAACATCCAGCTTATTAGATCAATTTCAAGAGCTCCGTAAAAGAAACGGCAGTGAACAATACAGTGCAACATTTAGCTAATCAGCGAACAAGTTCTTTACATGGAAACCACTCAGCAGAACGAAAAGCGCTAATATATATACTCCTGAAAATTAACAACAATTTATTAAAGAGGAATATACGTTAATTGTCATCTTTCGTGCTTTTCTATCAATAATGGAAAGTATATAAGCAATAATTTAATCAGTATCGGTACATTTCCCGTTTTATGATTATAACACAGTTGCATCTCATGTAGAAATTGTTTACTATTATTGTTCTTGTCCAAAATGAAACGGGTTTGCACGTATTTATATTTTACTTACAGTGTGGATCTGACGTCGAACACAATCCGTATCCAGGCAACAGTCCCTGGTTACATCACGGCGACTGGTATCCAGACTACCGATGCAGAGATCATGGGCATTCCTCTGAAGGGAAGTGGTCCATTCACCATTAGTCTGGGTAAGTATAATGATATCAAGATCCCTGATAGACTCCTCAAGACTCGTGCGACACAGAAGTAATATTACAATGGAAATCAGTCAGGGTATCACGTAAAGTGTGCAAGTGAGAATTTCTCATGTAATTCAGTAACGTGCAAACACACCACTATCTCATCCAACCCAATCAAGTTCCCTCGTTCGCATTATTTCTGCATTTCGAAAGAGAAAAAAAGATAATTGTAGAGTCAGGAAACACTCATTTTTCATGTTTACACGTTAGATGTACGCAGTTATAAACGATTGAGGAAAGTTGTTCCTTATTTCCTAGCTGTTCACTTCCCTTGCCGTTAACCATTGCTCACACTCTCATACAGTAGGTGGAATAACTAGAAACAACAAAACACTATCGGTAAACAAATGATGTACCATTTTCCCTAGGTTTAACTACTGAACAAAGAAGCGGGTGAGGAGAGAACTCTGAATGCTAAATTGCTGAAAATATATAAAGACAATACATATTCACAACTAATTAACAGCTGGATTACGTCATGCCTTAATTACAAAAATAATTCGTCTCGTCAGAAAAAAAGGAAGATAGGCCAAAATTCAACACGTCCTAGACCCTAATGTGATTAGGACAGATGACCAATCAATTTCGCCATTCTGTTCAGTTTTCAGTTCAAATGGTTCAAATGGCTCTGAGCACTATGGGACTTAACATCTGGGGTCATCAGTCCCTTAGAACTTAGAACTACTTAAACCTAACTAACCTAAGGACATCACACAACACCCAGCCATCACGAGGCAAAGAAAATGTTTTCAGTAAAAAGGAGATATGATGACTGCGCTCTCCTGAAAAGGTTCTCACTTCTGATGAGCTTTTATTTCGTCTATGTGTGTACTATCTGGTTGACAAATGTCACTATAAGAAAGGAATAAACCTGACACTTCGCCAAGTAAAGAAATAGGATTAATAGATACCTCGACGTTGTAGTCTGAATCCTGCACGGTCTTTAATTCAACGAGTATGAAACAGAGGTGGCTTTTGGTTTACTCAATGTGTTCACAGTCGTGAGAGTAGAAACAATCGGATAAATACCTCATTTAATGATGCTGAAATGTTTTTGGCCTCAGACACCTTTTGTATAATTTTTTGTTCAGTATACCAGCTTCTTTGTCTTAAAGAATTGTCGTTTACAAGGGTTAGCACATTTGCCTCAGAAATACAGTTGTCGAGTTCATGAGTTCTTGTACACCTACTTTCTGTTTACAGCAATTCTTCGAGATTTCCTATATGGACATATGCATCTACTATATTCCTGAAGCCACCTTACGCTATGTGGTAGAGTGTACTAATATCACCACCGTTGCCCTCTCCTCTGTAGTGTTCACGAAGGGAGAGTGATGAGATCGACTGTTGGTAAACCTCTCGTAAACTCTGACATCTCCGATTTTCTTGTAGTTGCCGTTTCAAGAGAATATGTGTGAAGAAGAAACATGTTATCCGACTCTTCTTGGAACATACGCTCTCGGAATTGTAACAATATACATCTCCGTGATCAATGACGCATCTCTGGCAGCGTCTAGTACTGGAGACTGTTAACCATCTCCGAAACGTCGTCACACTTGCTGCAACTCTTCATTGGACGCTTTCTATCTCTTCTATAAGTCCTACTCTTTAAGGTCCGTAGACTGAGATAGTTAAGAATGGCGCAGCTCTTCATTGGATGCTTTCTATCTCTTCTATTGGTCCTACACTTTATGGTCCGTAGACTGAGATAGTTAACACCTACGATTTCCTTTACATTTTTGAGTATTTAGCAAGCAGTATTAGGTCAGTTGTGCCAATAAAGTAGTTTCTTGTTTCTCATCATTTCTGTTGTTTACTGCAGCCTCCACATATTTAAACTCTTCTGCTTCTTCAACAAGTGTTTGTTAGTTTTCAAATGCACTGAATTGTCATTAAGTGATATTGGTCACATAATTGTCTGATGACACGACTGTTTCGATAAATTACGATTAAGAAATGTGTACATACAGAACTAAAGCTTGTAAGTATAAGATATAAGGTTGCAGTTTTCTTCACGTTCGAAATTTGTGAAACGTTTCTCTGGAGAGATTCGCAGTGTGTTTTTGAGCTAACGTAAGACTCTGGTTTACAGCCAACCCCTCTCTGGCCGTGACGCTGACGGGAGCACCCAGCGCCGGTCCAAACGGCCAGACGTACCTGCGGCTGACCTCCGCCAGCGCCGCCATCGAACCCGGAACCCCCACCGCCGACATCAAGGGATTCTTCCCGCAGTTCCCGCCTCTCGGTAAGAAGAAGCCAAAGTGTCTTCTTGTACAACAGAACAGCATACTGTCACATGTCTAATGTTTTCATTGTGAATAGAAGCAGCATCTGTACGTCAGGACTGTAGATTAGAAAGCTTCACTTACCGTAACGTTCCATTTGTGCAGATAGTGCTCCACAGAGCTCGTAAATATTTAGTCACATTTACGTAACCCCAGTAGCTGCTGTAACACCAATAGCTGCTACCCAAAATGATGACTGAATGGTAGAAGGGAACATAGAAATTTACGCTCCATTAAGATTTCTTTATCAAACAAAAGTATTTTACTCTCAGGAACAGTGAAGCAAGGTGGTTTCATTAAAACTACGTATTTTTTGACGTCGTAGCAGAAGTGATGCCGCATAGGTTGCTCTAATAATTTTATGATACCTGATGATGATCATTTGGATCGAAACCTGTAAAGAATGACGGCTTACTTTATCACCAGCTCTCAGTAATGCATAAATATGGCTTTCTTTACAGAAGACTCATTACCTGGTAAATATCGTTCCTGGAAAGTAGCTCAGTTCAGTACTTCCAGCAATGATTGCTTCACCCAAGTGTTTATTTAGCGCTGCGGTCTTTATTTCTCTTTTTCCCTTAGCTACCTGTCCGCAGTATATTTGACAATTAAAAATTAAATAATGGTACTTTTACCCAACAAAGATATTTATATTCCAGCTGGTCTCTGCATTAGTAACTCAGCACACCCAAAACAGATTCCACACTTTCTCAGCGCCTGGCGCATTTGCTTCTGACTCTTGGAGGTGAGCCAGAAACAAATCACAGGATTAACGACCGTTCACCTGGTACACCGACCGCTCTGAGCGTTACTATTAACCAGTTCCCCACTCCCATCTGCTCCACTTTGCTTCCCAGAAAAACAAGTCAAATATTGAAAACACAAAAAGAAAGTCAAAATCAAAGATATAATGGGGCGATCAGAAAGTCTGAGGACGTTGCTGCAGCACACATCCAAGCGAACCTCCAATGTGGGAATGTAAGTCTTGACATGTAAGTAAAGGATTAGTGTGGGATTCGTGTCATTCTGACTTGATTGTTGCAAATACGAAAACGTGAACTACGACGACGTTATTGCTACATGCATCCAAACAGGACCAATGTTCTGTTATTCATTTCTTGGGTGCCGAAGGACAAACACTGGTAGACATCCATCGGATAACGAATAATGTACACGGAGCAGCACGTGAGTCGAAAACCGTCGTTGTGTAATGGTGCGCTAAATTTAGTGATGGTGTTTCATGATAGCGCACGTCCCTTGCACACGACCCATATCGCAAAAGCCGTAACGCATACATAGCGACAACTCAGGTGGAAAACACTCGAGCACCCGCCCAACATTCCAGATCTCTCCAAATGCGGTTATGAAACCTTCTTTTTTTTTGTTTTTAATAAAAAGTCCTTGAAGAGTCAACGATTCCTCTCGGTTGAGGATGTTCAGCAGGCAGTTGCGTACTTCTTCCGGCAGCAGACACGGTGTTTTACCAAACATCTGTCTTTGGGATGATTGTCTCAATGCCCACGGTGATTTTCCGTGACTGTCATACCGATCTTGGATTGTAAGGCATTCGAAAGGAAGGATTTTTCTTGCCCCATACAAATTATTCACACTTTAGAGTAAAAGACAATGCAGCGATAGTAGTGACTTCCAGTCACAGAAACAATAGGGTATCATTTCTTTGATCCCATATTGTGTCCTACTGCTGCAGAGTACCAAAGTCATTTTATACTGTTAACGCTAATTTACTGCAGTGGTGTTCTGTGTCAACTATATGAATGTGGAAAAACAGAAAAGAAATACTTAAAATTCTCCCTTTTAATACAGTGCTGCAAAGCAAAAGTGGAGGATGATGCTAAAGCCTTGCCTGATATCTCTATTACAACCCCCCCCCCCCCTCCTTCTAACCGCAACGCTCCGACCGTCCGCGACGAACAAATCAACATCAGTAGCAGTGCAATAAACAACAAATTGACCTAATTTTCTCTGATTTTTCGCATATATATATCGTTGAAAAGACTTCAAGATTTATAATATGAGCACACACAATGAAATAAAATCCTGTAATACCATGGATTCAGACACGTCGTTATTTAAAGTTAAAATTGAGCAGTTTTATTTGAAGACAGGGTACTTGGAGTAACAGAGCTAATTCTACTGCCCTCTCAGTGGTTGAAAGAGTTCCTCTCTGCCGTCGAGGCGTTGACAGTAGACTCAGTTCGTGCGTGGGTGTTTGTTCACGAAGACCTTATGCATAATTCTCTGTCGGGCCTTTCGTAACAGTAACTGATTAAGGGTTGACAAATGAAAGAAGACAGAGTACTGGAGACAGATTGCGGAGAAGTTGGGCAGCAAATAACGCCTGCAGTACCGTGTAGTTGTCTTTAACGGCTTTTGTGGAATAAAAAACAATTGAGATGACAACTGTGTCTGCTGTTATGTTCATTTAGTGCAGTTGTCAATACAATGTCTTATTAGCGTAACAGATAGTAAATAGAGCTCGCACAAATGGCAAGTGGTAATTTCCACCTGGTTAGAACAGCTTAACGAGCATCGCCAGAGGATGGTTAACGTAACAACTAGGGCTCACAATAAGGAAACTGAGTGCAGCAGGAAAGTAGGAAAACTGGATATTATGCATCTGCCCACGGCCAGCGCGGCGCATGGCGGAGTGGCCGGCCTCGGGTTTCTTAACTCGGTCGACCGGCTCCGCGCCGCGAAATGCCAGGCGAGTGCAGGCAACCCGCGCCACGCCGCGCCCGGGACTGACGCGAGTTGTTGCCCTTGCAGAGGCCGCCGCCAGTGCCTTCGCCAGCGTGGTCGCGCCGGACGTCGTGCAGAGCCTCAAGCCGACGCTGGACAAGTGGCTGGGAGGCGTCGCCCTGCAGCGCGCGCAGGCCGTGTTCAGCTCGGTGTCGTACGACGCGCTGTTCCCCGGGCGCACGCCCGCCGCCGTCGGCCTGTACAGGGCCGTGCCCGGCCTGCACACGCTGCCGCTGCCGCTGTCGGCGTTCGCCTACCACAAGTAGACTGGCAGCATCCGCTGCACGGTCCCTCAGAGGGACTGGCAGCAGTACATCTATTGCTCACATTTTCTGGTTCGCCCAGTTACCGCCTAGTATTTTTATTTTCCTTATTCGGAATGCATCTAGTTTTCCGAAAGCAGTACTTCACTCTTCAGACTAACACTGGAAAGTAATGAAAATATTCTTTCTTCTCGGATCATTCAGTGTATGTGTGGGTCAGTTATGGCACACTATGTATTTTTATCTTCCAACATTGTATATTGTATATTCTTTAAAAACTATTATTATGTCCTGTTATTTGCTGTAATTAATAGTTACCAATAAATGAAGTACATGTCTTATGTACATGTCTATTATTCACATTAACACCTCAAAATTCCTTTCAATCCAAGATGAAAATCCAGTTTTCTGTTTCTTGACAAATTATATCTCTTTTTAAATTTAGAAGCGCTGCATTACTTCCACTTTAACTACATTCATTACATACTGAACTCTAAACTTAAAATCACAGACAAAGCAGTCAATTGAAAACTTTTACCATTTATAATAACAGCAATACGATATTAAATAACAAATTTCAATATTATTTTCATCACTTTTAAAGGAAGAACAAATCATATGAAACACTGTTCAATCCTGAATTATTAGTATAAGGAGAGCAATGTATTGGGAAAAGCGTGAAACAACAGAATAAAAGATGGAACATGTAGATGACATGAAAGATCAGGAAATGTGACTGATATCATAAGGAATGTGAGAAACTTTAGAATGAGATAATGGAAAAGCCATTCACAAACGACAAAAAATCTGAGAATCTAACAGGATTAAGGAAAAAGTAAAGGAAATCCAATTGAAATCACATCACTTGTTTAACGTAACAGTTCCAAATCTCGCTAACCAGCATACATCAGCATCTCCACAGTACGACTTGGTATTCTACGAAGGGAAGAAAGCACACTTGCAAATTATCAGCCATAGCAATCAATCCCAGTTGAACTTTATTTTTCTTATCAGTGTACCGACTGGTCTGATGCAGCCCGCCACGAACTTCTCTCCTCTTTTATCTCTGAGTACCACTTACCAGCTACATCCTCAATTATTTGTCTGATGTATCCCAATATGTGTCTTCCTTCCAGTTTTCACACTCTACAGCTCCCTCTAGTACCATGGAAGGCACTCCCTGATGTCGTAACGGATGTCCTACCATTCTGCCCCTTCTCATTCTCTGTGTTTCCCATGTATTCCTTTCCTCGCCGATTCTCGGGAGAACTTCCTCATTCATTCCCAAATCATTTCACTTAATTTACAACTTTCTTCTGTAACACCACAACTCAAATGCTTGTATTCTTTCCTATCTCAATTTTCCCGTACTCCACGTCTCACTGCCGTAAAATACATTCCCAGAAATTTCTTCCTCAAATTAAGGCCTGCGTTCGATATTAGTAGAATTCTTTTGGCCATAAATGCCCTTTTTGATAGTGATAGTCTGCTTTTGATGTAATCTTTGCTCCTTCCCTCATTGGTTATTTCGCTTCCTAAGCAGCAGAATTTCTGAACCTCACCTATATCGTGACCATCAAACCTGATGTTAAATTTCTAGCTATTCTCATTTCTACTATTTCTCATTACTTCCGTCTTTCTACAATTTTCTCTCAACCTATACTCTGTACTCATTAGACTATTCATTCCATTCAACACATCCTGTAATTCTTCTTCAGTTTCGCTGAGGATAGCAATGTCAACACCGAATCGTAACATTGATATCCTTTCACCATCCTGTAATTCTTCTCCAATTTCGCTGAGGATAGCAATGTCAACACCGAATCGTAACACTGATATCATTTCATCACATTTAATCCCACTCTTAAACCTTTCTTTTTCTGTGGTCATTGATTCTTCTTCCAATTATCTTAGAAATTCCGATGCCTTGTTCTCTATCTCTATTGACCTATCTGAGTTTAAGTCTGCTAAAGATTTTCTAAAGTCTGAATTTAATACTGGATCCCCTATATCTTCCACATCGACTCCTGCTTCTTCTTCTATCAAGTCATCGTATAAGCACTCCCTCTCATAGAGTCCCTCCATGTATTCTTTCCACCTATCCGTTCTATCATGTGCAGTAAACAGTGGTATTTCCATTGTACTCTTAGTGTTACGACCCTTAACGGCAACGAAGGCTGTTTTGACTTTCCTATCTGCTCAGCTAGTCGCCCGCTGTCCGAGCGTAACTACTGTACAGAGGAGTGATAACCACAGCCCTCCTTTCTGCAGGATGTCGAATGCGTGGGATGAGGAGAGGGGAGGGCGGGGCACACTGAGTGTGATTTGAATTCTTAATCGAGAATACTGGTCTGTAACATGTCAACCTCTCCCACATATACACTTAATGTAATTTTAATAATCTTCTCTTATATTCTACAGATACACGTACATCTCAAACTGAAATGTATAAACCTAATCAAATGAAGAATTATTATGAAATGAACTCAATGATTTTCGATTTACAATTTAATCGCGCCAGTCATACTGAAGAATAGAGTAAGTGTGTAAAGTTATTTTCGTTTAACACTACCATCTCTAAAATCGAAAGGAAATAACTTGTAATAGTGATATCAGTAAATAGCACCAAGCGTTCTTCTTTAGCGATACACTAATACATTTCATTTATTTACACTACATCTGTAAATGGCAACGTAAAAATGTTCAAACCAAAGAGGTACGTAGCACCAGCTACACGCTGGAACTCGGGAACTAGACCACTGCAGAGGGGTAGAGCGAGTGACAAAGAATCGGTATGCGCGAAAATTTAAAAGCTGTACTTTCAGAAGGTCATAACTGCGCATTATAAGAATGGCGGCCCCAATTTTCGAGCAAGGTCGATTACTGGGACCACCATCTTGTAATTGCAGTTCTTTCTACATGAAATATGTATGAGGTCAAGCATTGTAGGAGATGGGAGACATAGGAAACACCTACAGTGGTGAGTGGGACGTGCTACCGAGTAAACAATTTTTCCAATACTTGTAGCAAAATTTATCTTCTTACACAAATGCTCAGAAAACATCCTTCATATAATGCCTTACTTCAAACGTTCTCTATTGATGTTTTCAGACACTTTGTAGAACACTGGGTGCATTAATTCGAAGATGGAAAGTAGTCCTCCCAGCAGATAGGAAGTAAGATTAGGTTTGGTGGTGGTTAGCGTTTAACGTCCCGTCGACAACGAGGTCATTAGAGACGGAGCGCAAGCTCGGGTTAGGGAAGGATTGGAAAGGAAATCGGCCGTGCCCTTTCAAAGGAACCATCCCGGTATTTGCCTGAAACGATTTAGGGAAAGCACGGAAAACCTAAATCAGGAAGGCCGGAGACGGGATTGAACCGTCGTCCTCCTGAATGCGAGTCCAGTATGCTAACCACTGCGCCACCTCGCTCGATAGTAAGATTAGGGTTTCACGTCTCATCGATGACGTCGCCGTTAGGGGAAGGATACCGCATATGCCTTAAGATATGCAGGGGAACCACAGGAAACGTAAATCTAGATATCAGGACAGTGATTTGAGCGACCGTCCTCCGGAATGCTAGTCCATTACCTTACAAGCGCCAAACCTCGCTCAGTCCCAACTGGCAAATGAAAAGGTACCAAACTAACATCTGGTACGGTTTCTATCTTCAGGTAAACTTCATGGGAAGATCATGTTAATATCAACTACAAATATTTTTGGCATAAGCATACTGCTGGTTAGTTTATTCTTCGATCGTGGAGATACGAGACATTCAGTGATTTTACACGTGTGACCCAGTCCTTACAATCCCATGATTGTTAAACGCTGTATTACGATACATTAACAGACCTTTAAGTACAGTACGAACCAAGCACGCACCACTCACAGAGCTACAATGCTCATACTGACTTGGATAAAAATATGCAGGCACCACGGGACATGTATACTTGTACATAAATTCAGATGCTATCCAAGCCTTCAGGTTGCGCTTTTGTATTTGACCACGAACGGCGCCTGAGCAATATTCTCACCACGTTTCAAGTGTCTCTCGTTCTCAGAACAGTATTCCCAGTACTTCTGACGACATTACGTCGGAGCTAAGTGAATATTAACACGAGAAAATTTTTGGCGCTTCCGTGACCAAGATAGACGAAGTGTCTAGTGTTTCGGGAGGCACCATATTCAAGATTTACACTGCACGCAGGGAAAGCAGAAAAATGTCATTCGTTCAGTCACAACGCAGATGAAAGTATGTGCTGCGTGGTCGTTAGAATTGTCATCGAAGACGATTTTAATGAAAAATGAGAGGACGACAGGTGCAAAAGTCCCCACAGATCTTAATGTAGCCGCGCGGGGTAGCCGTGTGGCTTAGGGCGTCTTGTCATGGTTCGCGCGGTTCTCCCTGTCGAAGGTTCGAGTCCTTCCTTTCGGCATGTGTGTGTGTGTGTGTGTGTGTGTATGTGTGTGTGTGTGTGTGTGTGTGTGTGTGTTGTCCTTAGTGTAAGTTAGTTTAAGTTTGATTAAGTAGTGTGTAAGCCTCGGGACCGAAGACCTCAGCAATTTGGTCCCATAGTCCTTACCACCAGAAGTGAATGTCTCCCTGTGAACCCTGTCAGCACCAAAACAACACTAAGGGATATCCAGGGGAAAACATGGTGCCGAAGTCACAAAATATGGACTGTGAAGCTATGGCGCAAAATCATTTGGTGTGATGGGTCTTGTTTCACACTGTTTGCACCTTCTGGCCGAGTTCTCGTCCCAAGTGTAAAGCATGGCGGAGGTTCTGTGATTATTTGTTCAGCCTTATCGTAGTGTTCCATAGCCCCTATGGTTCTTCCCCTATTCTGTTGCTCTGTTTCAAGATGAGAGCGCCCTACACACATAGTTCGGATCATCAAGGACTGGTTTTTTGAGCACGAAGATGAATTTGCACATCTTTCCAGGCCACCACAGTCAGCAGGATTCAGTACTATTGAGCCGTTGTGATTTACTTTGGAGACAAGGGTATATTACCGCTATTCACCTCCAACATCTTTAACTGAACCTGGAATTATTTTGCTTCAACAGTGGTGTAAGACCCACTTGAAAACTATACAAGGCTTTCATTTAACCATTCCAAAATAACTAGAAGCCGTTTTGAATTCCAATGGTTTTCCTTCACTGTAGCAGGCATGGCAGTGCACTGTGTTTGTAGTGTCTCCATATTTTCGTCCAGCCCCTGTATTTAAGATACTGTTGAATTGTGTGGCTGCTGCGGTCCGCATCTAATACACTCCTGGAAATTGAAATAAGAACACCGTGAATTCATTGTCCCAGGAAGAGAAAACTTCATTGACACATTCCTGGGGTCAGATACATCACATGATCACACTGACAGAACCACAGGCACATAGACACAGGCAACAGAGCATGTACAATGTCGGCACTAGTACAATGTATATCCACCTTTCGCAGCAATGCAGGCTGCTATTCTCCCATGGAGACGATCGTAGAGATGCTGGATGTAGTCCTGTGGAACGGCTTGCCATGCCATTTCCACATGGCGCATCAGTTGGACCAGCGTTCGTGCTGGACGTGCAGACCGCGTGAGACGACGCTTCATCCAGTCCCAAACATGCTCAATGGGGGACAGATGCGGAGATCTTGCTGGCCAGGGTAGTTGACTTACACCTTCTAGAGCACGTTGGGTGGCACGGGATACATGCGGACGTGCATTGTCCTGTTGGAACAGCAAGTTCCCTTGCCGGTCTAGGAATGGTAGAACGATGGGTTCAATGACGGTTTGGATGTACCGTGCACTATTCAGTGTCCCCTCGACGATCACCAGAGGTGTACGGCCAGTGTAGGAGATCGCTCCCCACACCATGATGCCGGGTGTTGGCCCTGTGTTCCTCGGTCGTATGCAGTCCTGATTGTGGCGCTCACCTGCACGGCGCCAAACACGCATACGACCATCATTGGCACCAAGGCAGAAGCGACTCTCATCGCTGAAGACGACACGTCTCCATTCGTCCCTCCATTCACGCCTGTTGCGACACCACTGGAGGCGGGCTGCACGATGTTGGGGCGTGAGCGGAAGACGGCCTAACGGTGTGCGGGACCGTAGCCCAGCTTCATGGAGACGGTTGCGAATGGTCCTCGCCGATACCCCAGGAGCAACAGTGTCCCTAATTTGCTGGGAAGTGGCGGTGCGGTCCCCTACGTCACTGCGTAGGATCCTACGGTCTTGGCGTGCATCCGTGCGTCGCTGCGGTCCGGTCCCAGGTCGACGGGCACGTGCACCTTCCGCCGACCACTGGCGACAACATCGATGTACTGTGGAGACCTCACGCCCCACTTGTTGAGCAATTCGGCGGTACGTCCACCCGGCCTCTCGCATGCCCACTATACGCCCTCGCTCAAAGTCCGTCAACTGCACATACGGTTCACGTCCACGCTGTCGCGGCATGCTACCAGTGTTAAAGACTGCGATGGAGCTCCGTATGCCACGGCAATCTGGCTGACACTGACGGCGGCGGTGCACAAATGCTGCGCAGCTAGCGCCATTCGACGGCCAACACCGCGGTTCCTGGTGTGTCCGCTGTGCCGTGCGTGTGATCATTGCTTGTACAGCCCTCTCGCAGTGTCCGGAGCACGTATGGTGGGTCTGACACACCGGTGTCAATGTGTTCTTTTTTCCATTTCCAGGAGTGTATGTTCTCGCTCATTTAATAGAATTCCAATTTCTACTTTATTACCTTGTCAGATACCATGACATATCATCTCAGTAACAACAGATCTCGTTTCAAGTCAAGCACTCCACCGTTGCACTCTCTCAGGGATTTTAGGACCTTAGTGGCAGGCTCAGTCACTAATTCGATTGGTGAAGTCGGTTCGTGAGGCGTGATGAGATGACTCTAATGGAAGGACGCAAACGACGATTAGCAAATCTTCGAGCTCATTATCCAGCGAAATACATTATTCTGCCCCACGTTTGTTGAATTCTCTAACATCAATGCAGGCAACTGCTGCGACGGCACATTTAAAAAGTACTTAGTCAGCTCATAGTCCCTAACAATTCAAAATAAAGCCAGCCAGCACTAGGTTTTAAATTTTCTCCCTTCTATTCTTATAAAATATGCTAAAGCGGAAAAATTACGTTAACATCCAGTGAGAAACTCTCTAATTTGCAAGTTGCTTTATCAGTGTTCAAGCAACCCAGCACAGCTCCATGCCACTTTAGGTTCTTCTTATGAGACATCTTAGGCAGGGGATGTCTGAAACACGTCAAACTTCACTCATGCATAATTGTGGTCAGAAGCAGATACAAAGTAAATGAAATTGTAAGCATTCTCGGATGTGGACACGGATGTTTGTTACAGAACGAACAATTTAAAGAGGCTAACAGAAGGCTGTTGTCAACCGGAATGTTTACCTCGTAACCGCATTGCTTTACTGAGAATTGTGCCATTGAAGTTGTTATGAGCGTAATCGACCTGCCCCGGTTTCGCACGAGTAACACATACGCACAATTCATATTGCTTAGAGATAATATATTACATACCCAAACCTTCCTCGTGAACCAGTCCATCAATTAATGAAAACAGTATTAAAATCACTAGAGTACTTTCTATAAGTTACTGAATGTAGCCTTCAGACACAGATAGAAAGACATGGAGAGGGAATTCAGATCATTATTGTTCAGCCATTTTACTTGAACTATTCATAAATTATACACAAAACCCTTCCAATTTATCTACTAGCGAAAACCGCATCAAAATCCCCACAGCACTTTCTGAGAGTAGCCTTCAGGTACAGACAGAAACGACTTTTATAAGGTAAGCTCCTATACGGCCTCAATATATATCCCCTGTACGTATTGATACATATACTAGATACATTCGTTTGTCAGTCTTTATTGACATTGCCTCTTGACGTGTTTCTTACATATTTTGGGTAGATTATGACGTAGGTAATTAATATATCTGGTTCTGTAGCACATTTAGGGATATTCACGTCGTAATTTTTGTCCTCTTAAGCATCTTGATATGCCCCTCAAGTTAAGACCTGTATTGAACAACAGCAGAATTGTCTTCGTCAGGAATGTCTTTTTCGCCAGTCTAGTTCTCTTTTTACATCCTCCTTGCTCCGTCCGTCTGAGGTTATTTTGCTGCTTAGGTAGCAGAATCCCTTAACTTAGTGTACTTCGTGATCCCCAGTTGTAAAGTTAAGTTTCTCGTTGTTCTCACTTCTGCTACTTCTCATTACTCTCGTCTTTCTTCGATTTACTCTCAATCCACAATCTGTATTCATGTGAATGTTCATTCCATTCAACACATTCTGCATTTCTTCTTCACTTTTACTGAGGACAGCAATGTCATTAGTGAGTCTTATCATTGACATTCTTCCATCCAGAATTTTAATGCCCCTCCTTAATCTTTCTTTTACTTCCCTCACTGATTCTTCGTTGTATAGAAAGAGCAGTAGGGGTGAAAGACTACATCCCTCTCTTACACCGTTTTTTAATTCGAGCACTTCTTGATCTTCCAGTTTTATTGCTCGCTCTCGGTTTTCGTACATGTAGTACATTACCTGCCTTTCCCTTTAAGTTACCTCTATTTTTTTTCGCCTTGCACCAAACGCTTGTTAAGGTCGACGAATACTATGAATGAGATTTTTCTTCAGTCTTTTTTCTCCGTTATCAGTCACAACTTTAGATCTGTTGGTCTGGCGCCTTTACCTTTCCTAAAGCCAAACTGGTCGTCATCTAAAAGATCCTCAATTTTATTTCCATGTTATTCGTGTCAGCAACTTGAATTCATGAGCCGTTAAACTGATTGTGCGATAATTGATGAACTTTCCAGCTCTTGCTACCTTCGGAATTGTGTGAATGACATTTTTCCGGAAATCAGATGGTCGTATCGCCAGTCTCATATATTCTCCACACCAACGCGAATAATCGTTTTGTTGCCACTTCCCTCAATGAGTTTTGAAATTCTGCTGGAATGTTGTCAGTCCCTTCTGCCTTATTTCATTTTAAGTCTTCCAAAATCTGATTCTAATAATGGACCCGTTTCTGTATTCTTGTATCACGTCATAAGACAAGTCTTCCCCATCGTATAGGCCTTAAATGTACTCATTCCAAATATCCGCTCTGTCCTCTGCCTTTAACAGTGGAATTCCCATTTAACACTTAATGTTACCACCCTTCCTTTTAATTTCACTCAAGGTTGTTTCGACTTTTCTATATGCTCAGTCGGTTCTTCCGACAATCTTTTCTTTTTTGATTTGTTCACATTTCTCATGTAGCCATTACAACTTTGCTTTCCTGCAGTCCCTGTTTATTTCACACCTAAGTGATTTGTGTTTCTGTGTTCCTGAATTTTTGTACTTCCTTCTTTCGTCGATCATTTGAAGTAATTCTTCTGTTACCCATGGTTTCTTCCGCAGTTACCTTTCTTGTACTTACGTTTCCTCTCCGACTTCAGTGACTGTCCTTTATAGAGGTGTCCATTCCTTTATAACTAAACTGCCTACTGAGCTATTCATTATCGCAGTATTTATGGCTTTAGAGAACTCTTTATTCCTTAGTACTTTAGTATCCCAGTTCTTTGCGCAATGATTCCTCCTACCTTGACTCTTTTGCTGCAGCCTATTCTTCATTGTCACCTATCTGCCCCTTGCCTTGCTACTTTATAGCAGTTTTCAGAATCTATGCCTGACCATTGTGCAATCCTCCCGTATATCCTAGCCGTTTCCAATTATACCTCCTCCTCTTGTGTTTCTTGATCCAAGTATTTGCTGTTACTAACTGATATTTACTGCAGAACTCGATTAGTCTTTCTCCTCTATTGTTTCTACTACCAAGCTCATATTCTCCCATAGCCCTTTCTTCCATTCCTTCACCTACAACGGCATTTCAGTCTCCCATGACCATTCGAGTTTCATCTCCCTCTACGTACTGAATTACCCCTTAATATCCTCATATACTTTCTCTATCTCTTCATCTTCGGCTTCCTGCTTCGACATATATAGCTGAACTATCGTTGTAAGTGTTGGTCTACTGTCGATTCTTATGATAACAATCCTATCACTGAACTATTCGCAGTAACTCACTCTCTGCCCCAACCTTCCTACCCGTAACGAATCCTACTCCCGTTATAACATTTTCTGCAGCTGATGATATTTCCCTGTAATCGTCTGATCATAAATCCTTGTCTTCCTTCCATTTCACTTCACTGACCCCTGCTCTATCTTGATTGAGCCTTAACATAATTACTCGTTTCAGCGTTTGTATGTTTCCTATTATGTTAAAACTTCTGACATTCCATCGTCGGACTGCTCTTTGGTTATTTGATCTTTTTCTCATGGTCTCCTCCCGTTTGGCAGTCCCCTCCCAGAGATGCGAATGGGAGACTATTCCGAAACCTTTTGCCAATGGAGAGATCATCATGACGCTTTTTCAATTACAGGCCACATATCCTGTGGATACACTATGATACTGAGGTTTATTGTAACTAGATACAGATTTAGAGCAGAGAAAATGTGTAGACAGGTGGGTGGATACACAGAGTGAACCAAAATTCACGCTCTGGGATACGACAGCGCGTTTACTTGCTTACAAACAGTAAACTATCGTAATAAAATATCCTTCTGTGCATCACGTGAAAAAAGGAATTTAAAGACTGGCAATTTGTCGACAGTGTTATCACATAAACGACTAATATCTTGATTCAGTACTGTATAATAACCGTCCTGCCCAATTATTGTAGTGGTTACAGTTTTAGGTTAGAGTACTCGAGTTCGAGAGTTCTATTCCGAATCTACATGATTTTTTTTACTAATTTTAGGCTGCGTGGTATGACTGTCTCCTTGGTCGTTATACAGTAATTCGAGGAGGTCCTACACAAAACATGCGAAATAATTTAATACTAAAAGTATTTCACGTTTACAGACATTTAGCGTTTATAAACGTTTACTTTGTTTTTTAAAGCGCCCTGTAACCCTCTATGCCGGCTGGTCCATGTCAGCAGTGCTTACCTTTTATACCCTTTCTCCCAAAAAAACAAAAAAAATATCCAACTCCATTAGCCTCACTCTTTCTCTATCCCTGCGTCATTTATCCTAGGTAATTCTACTGCAGCTATGCAAATTACATTGCAACAACAAGTGTATTTATTTCGCACTACTTCAACTACACTAGAACTTACTTTCCAGTATCCCGTACAGCCTTTGATTCCTTCGATTACAACCAACCATCATGCATATCACAGTCATGTCCAATATATTTGTGTAGGATATTACGTCACCAGTAGGTTTAGCAAACAGCTACACAGACCACTGCCGAGATCTGTAACCTGTATTCCACACCGCCGATGAATGTGAAAGAACTGTGAGCATGTGTCGATGCTGTTCTTGTAACTTTCAAAGCAGTTAACATGCTAAGACTTCAGCGAAGTATTATGCAGCCGGTCGCAAAAATTTTGGAGACGAAAGGAAGTCGTTTTGAAGAGGATGTATGTTTCGTGAAAGACATGCTAGTCACTGACAGTGTTTTAAACTGTAACAACTGACCATTCTTCCTGAATATAGTATGTGTGTTTAACATCTCCACATTGGAATGTTTCCTATTTATTTTTCTGCTATGATAGGTAATTACTTTTTACCCAGTATTACTCCTCATGAATATTTATGAATGCCTGACCAATAAATGTTATGTTCAACTTCAAAAAAACTGTTGTTTTATGATGTGTATCATTTAAGAAACAGTGACAGCATTATTAGGCAGATCAAAATTACAAAATTAGATAAAAACACCTAGACCGATAATAGAATTATCGAACTCGAGTATTCTAACGCTGAAGTCTATTCTGTTCCACTAACTTGGCAGCACAGCTACCCAGTATCGTATGAAAATATTCGTCGAACTCATGATTACAGTGCTGCCAAACTGCATATTTTTTAATTCCATTTCCTACCGAAAATATTCAATAAGCTAATTTTTTATAGCAATATTTTTGTACTGTTAACGAGCGGGGTATCGCGATGTGGCGTCCGAGTGCTCGAATTTGGTTAAGCCTGTACATTAAGTGACTTTGTAGTAACATTTCGCAACCTTTGGTTAAAAGACTCTTGTAGATAAGGGACTTCAAACAGCAGTTTTCGTATGATACTCATGTGGAGGGTTTGAGGTGATGTCTATGATGAAATATCAAGGCTTTGTTATTGATGAAATGCCCTGTGTTGGCGGTGAAAGACGGACAGATGAGGATATCGGGGTCTACCCTCTCAACAACTCAACACGGGGGAGGCAGGAGGTGATAGGGAAGTCAAGGCTGTGTGCCACCTATAACTGTGCAGTTCCTGCATCAGGATAGAGTTGAAGTCGCTATTTGTGAATAACGTTATCAGAGACAGGCTGTGGTGATTGTCCGTTAGATCATGCAAAGGAGGATTTTTTTTAACATTTCCTGGAGAAAAAGATAAGAAAGGTAGTCATAACAAATTCTACCAATTCTAGGTGATTATTTCGTGTTTGTATTATTCACTTTCTAGAAAACTGGAGTAGTCTGGATTGTGGCTGACTGCGGTATCTATTTATGTGGGAAGTAAATAAGTACCTTAGTACGTCAGCTTTGAAGTATGTTTACCATTTAGCTTCCATCATATGTGAGATTGGCATCTAGTGTCTACAGTACACCGTGACAACAGAATAAAATTTCCGTTGTTCCACAAACTGCATCATGAATAAGTAACCTATTTCAAGATATACCTTATAATTGTTTTCTTGAAATAATACTAGAACTTCATCTAATTTCTAATTACGTATGACTCTTGTTATTTCGAATGCATTCTGCTATCAGCAGACTCAAATGAATATGTCCAGAGTAATCAAAAATAAGTTGCTCCAGGTAACCACAAAATCTGTCAGTGGTTTCATGATGCGCAAACGTTCCTAAACTGCATTATCTAATAATATATAATACCTAATAATAATACTATAATTTGGGGCGTAATTTGATTTATCCGTTCTTTTGCATCGTCTGTACACTAATAGTGCTGCAAGTATACTTCTAGTACTACAACGACACATCAGGACATCATTAACGCATTAATTTCCCCCTGAACTATTACAAACCTGAGCAACACGTCATGACATCAGTGCAAGAAATGGTTAAATCTGATGCAGGCCTACCGGGGCGTTCTCTTCTCCTGGTCTCCTACACGCTGTGTTCTCAATGTGATATCATCTAAAGCTGTCTTCTCAGCCGACTTCATCAATTTGCCTAACGTAAGATTGTTGGAGCAATTTGCTTATAGGGGCAAGCAAGCAGTGACTAAGAGAACACACTGCATTCGTTCCTTACACGCCTCAACAAATTCCTATTAACTTTGAAAATTATTTAGTAAATTAACTCCCTAAACTCATTAGTCACTCCTTTTATGACGTTCTATTTATTTGTCGATACCTCCTTCTACAGAGCATCAGTGTATTCAAATGTAAAGATGGATAGCAATGAGTCTCACAATTTGCTGCAGATCTAGATGTCAACTATACCGTAGACTTCATAAATATATTTCCAGAAAAGTCACATAGGCATATGTCGGGGCATAAACCGGTGATAACTGACAAACGTGAGAGAAATGTTTCTGCCAAGAAAAAGAAAGTACAAGAAGAATCGCACAGCATTCTTCTTATACTATCCTTTGCTTCCCTAGTATTACGAGGAGTACTGTATGTTTCTTACACTTAGTTGTTTATTACTGAGTTGTATTATTATTTGAATGCGTGGTGTCTGTTCTCTCCGACGTGTCCGAAAGAACTCATATAATTGATTCGACTGGATGGGCAGTTAATTCACGGCCTTCAATGCGGTGCATTCATATAACTGATTCATCTCGATGGGCAAGTAATCAACAACCTTTAATGCGGATGTTACATTTACGTTCGACTTCTGGCGGGGATCTAAAATTAGCAAATCACGGTGGACATGAATGGACCCTGTAGATAGGTGGTACTAGGAAGGAGTGTGTGTCAGCAGGAAAGCGTGACGAGCTAGTCCGCTCATTGGTGGTTAACACAAGTGCCCCGTTAGCAGGAGATTCTTGGTTTGTGTCTCGGTCTGGCACTCATTTTCACTCGTCGCGCTGATTCCACCTAAGTCCCGTTGCAGCTGCATCACTAGCTCCTTCCCTTTCTTTTCTTTTTTCCCCCCTCCACCTTCAGTCGCATAATTAGCCATTTTATCTCAAATAATGGCTCCAGAAAGTTCATTACTCAGCATCGTTCTGGAGCGCTGATCCTCATTTGTTCGAATTGTAGATAGCCATAATAGTGATCAGTCAGATGATAATCTCATAGTTCAACTAGTTATTAGAAAGCTTAGTATTTTAGGACATACTGCATTCTAGCCGATGGTGCTATGAGGGACACCGACAACATCTATACATAATGCAGACCACTGAATACAATGTCATTTTAGCAACCCGACAGTCCTCTACATTTTTCATTTACAGAGCTATGTAGATCCTGCTGTTGCATTTTTTTAATTACTGTGGTAATTTTCGTTTCCTGAATTGTTGCATCGTTGGTAGTAAAGATTTTCTAAGTTTCAGCGTAAGAATACGTCACTTCAATAGTGTCTCTAACCAACCCTGATATTGCTTGGAATGAAAAAATGAAAAATAATTTACTCAAATGATAAATAGGTGTTTTCCATAACGCACCAGGTCTGACCGATGTGCCTGGCTGTGTATCGGAGCCTTCCCTTTCATAGAGCTGCATCGCCATGTTTGGAGACAAGGCAGTATTAGTTTACGTGGTCTACAAGAATATGTCGGAAACTTCGGATTTCGGCTGTGGATTATAAGAATGTAATGATATTAAATTTCTTGTAAATAGCAGAAAGTAACTCCGACTGGAATGTGGCACAAAGAGCGCTAATAAATCGTATTTCCTTTTCAATTTTCGTATAGTTTCAGATGCAAAAAATAACCACCTGTGTTAGACAATGAAAAAAGACATGCACAACCTTTACTTAGAGTCCACTGGATGAATACTTATCCCTATAGCCTATGACGCTAATGGTTCGCTTATGTGATGAAGATAATTCTTAACCGCGAGTGGGCCTACCGTTAAAACTTGCGTGAGAAGTAGTTCTACATCCAGAGCATTATTTATGTATTTCAATATGAAAACAAAGGCATATACGTGTCACAGGTTGTTCTCTCGTGTACAACAGGTATTGATTTTGCCCATAGTTGTCTAGTGTGGCCTACTGAGGCGTGTGGAATTTATAGGTTTGTGTCCACCCGAGATGGCAGGAAGAGCTCTAGGGCATGATAATGTTCATCTCATATGGAAAAGATTTGCTCAGAAAAAACAATTGGTGACGGCAGTAATTTGTGAAGTATCTAACAAAATCAGTTGCTATTCATCTCTTAGCACAATGAATTTTCATTGTCTTCTTTGTACTACCATGTTAAGAAAAAGTTTTACCCTCGACTGTAACTTAAATAACGAAATGTTCTGCATGTTTATTAGGCAATACCGTAATCTGAGGCACGTTAATAGAGACCGTTTGCAGCTTTCTTCTCCTGTATCGGCAACAAAACGTCAAAAGATATATCGACTTAACCTCTACCTGATGAAATTGTTTCCTAAGTGCTCGTATAGAATTTATGGAATACAAAAAGATCATACAGAAAACATTAAGAAGGCTCCAAAGGTACAGGGACAAAAGAAATCGACATATATAGAAACTTTAGGAGTGGAACGGACGAAACACGATTAGAATGGAGATTCGTTCGACAACACCAAAATCTAAATATTCTAAAATGATTACAATAGCAAAATTTAACTACTTGTTGATGGTAACGGGAATCATTGTGCAGAGTGGAATATATGGTGCAGCATAAAAATAAAACAATTGTGCCATCATTCACGAAATTTTCCATTTCTATTTTAATTTCTATTGTAATTTCTATTGTAATGACTCGAAACAAGGCCCCCGGAGTAGACAACATTCCATTAGAACTACTGACGGCCTTGGGAGAGCCAGTCATGACAAAACTCTACCAGCTGGTGAGCAAGATGTATGAGACAGGCGAAATACCCTCAGACTTCAAGAAGAATATAATAATTCAAATCCCAAAGAAAGCAGGTGCTGACAGATGTGAAAATTACCGAACTATAAGTTTAATAAGTCACAGCTGCAAAATACTAACGCGAATTCTTTACAGACGAATGGAAAAACTGGTGGATGCGGACCTCGGGGAGGATCAGTTTGGATTCCGTAGAAATGTTGGAACACATGAGGCAATACTGACCTTACAACTTATCTTAGAAGAAAGATTAAGGAAAGGCAAACCTACGTTTCTAGCATTTGTAGACTTAGGGAAAGCTTTTGACAATGTTGACTGGAATACTCTCTTTCAAATTCTGAAGGTAGCAGGGGTAAAATACAGGGAGCGAAAGGCTATTTACAATTTGTACAGGAGCCAGATGGCAGTCTTAAGAGTCGAGGGGCATGGAAGTGAAGCAGTGGTTGGGAGAGGAGTGAGACAGGGTTGTAGCCTCTCCCCGATGTTATTCAATCTGTATATTGAGCAAGCAGTAAAGGAAGCAAAAGAAAAATTTGGAGTAGGTATTAAAATTCATGGAGAAGAAGTAAAAACTTTTAGGTTCGCCGATGACATTGTAATTCTGTCAGAGGCGGCAAAGGACTTGGAAGAGCAGTTGAACGGAATAGACAGTGTCTTGAAAGGAGGATATATGATGAACATCAACAAAAGCAAAACGAGGATAATGGAATGTAGTCAAATTAAATCGGGTGGTGCTGAGGGAATTAGATTAGGAAATGAGGCATTTAAAGTAGTAAAGGAGTTTTGCTATTTAGGAAGTAAAATAACTGATGATGTTCGAAGTAGAGAGGATATAAAATGTAGACTGGCAATAGCAAGGAAAGCGTTTCTGAAGAAGAGGAATTTGTTAACATCGAATATAGATTTCTGTATCAGGAAGTCGTTTGTGAAAGTATTTGTTTGGAGTGTAGCCATGTATGGAAGTGAAACATGGACGATAACTAGTTTGGACAAGAAGAGAATAGAAGCTTTCGAAATGTGGTGCTACAGAAGAATACTGAAGATAAGGTGGATAGATCACGTGACTAATGAGGAGGTATTGAATAGGATTGGGGAGAAGAGAAGTTTGTGGCACAACTTGACTAGAAGAAGGGATCGGTTGGTAGGACATGTTTTGAGGCATCAAGTGATCACAAATTTAGCATTCGAGAGGGCAGCGTGGAGGGTAAAAATCGTAGAGGGAGACCGAGAGATGAGTACACTAAGCAGATTCAGAAGGATGTAAGTTGCAGTAGGTACTGGGAGATGAAGAAGCTTGCACAGGATAGAGTAGCATGGAGAGCTGCATCAAACCAGTATCAGGACTGAAGACAACAACAACAACAATTGTAATGGTAGATTGATTGAATATGGTTACGTCACTAGATTAAATTTTCATTACGTTTGTTGGTTGTTCTCACCCGAGTGCAGACGCGTGCTGCTGTGATACGAATACGACTGCAACTGTCAGCTACGTATCACATCAGTCAGACTCCTGATTTAACAAACACCCACAGCGAAACACACAGAAGTGCGCTCTTACTGTAGGTAAGGACAAGGTAGCAGAATCAAAGACCCCTAACCACGACTTTGTCTCATGTAAGAAAGATGAAGGTCTCTCGCGTCGAATACGCCCAGTTTAACTGCAGCAAAAAATAATTGCACCATTCGTTAGTAGAAACGGTTACGTTACATAAGATTACAAAACACCACTCGAATTTACATGTGAGTGAGTCCGAGAGCGATGCAGAGAGCGAAATGTGATACGATAATTTAATGACTTACAAAGTGACCAATATATATAGCAATGTTCCTCTGTGTCGTTGTTCTCAGCACCGGCAGTCTTCAATATTGTCAACGAACAACCAATTTTAGTTTGGGACATTATATTTTCAGCTTCTTTTAGTTCAACTAAAAAATCAAATAATGTATTAAGGAATATTTTCGTCATCAACTACTCGAAACTGTGTTGTACCTTCTTACCTTCTGTAACAATTAAAATTTACTTGACACTGCTCTTACTCGTTCCATAGCTCTTAGCCATAATGTTACAACTAGAGGTCACACCAGTGTAATAAATTAATAGTAAGGAATTACCTTACCGTTCCTACAATGCTCGTGGAGAAGAGAGTAACGGATTTCGTAAATGCCAAAAATATCTGTGCTTCTCAGCCGATCATTCACTTTTAGTGCATCATTTGAGCATACTGGTTATTCATAAGATAAATTACGAGTGCGCACTTTGCGTGACTGTTATATCTGTCCTTAGACAGTTAGCCTTCCATAGAAGCTATGTTACGTTTCTACTGTAGGGGGTCCTTACTACTTATTACCTCCATTCTATGATTCGTTGCGTTAAAGTAATGCACTCGCTCAGGTACGATATGTCCTATGTACTGATTACGATACAATAAAAGAAGGTATCAAATGTATTCATCCTCTTTGAGTACGCATAACTAAATCTTGATCTATAATAATAATAATATGAAAATTATAGCACTTAACGTAACGTGCAAAGTGATTGAAAGAGCATTCAGTTCTGTTGGGCAAGTAATATTATGGTATGTTGTGCATCACACTCTTATCTGGAGTGCTCCTTTTGTCGAATGAACATTAGTTACAAGACTGTTAGCAACACTACGTAGAACCTGCACCTTTCTACACCTGTCCGATAGCAAAGATACTTTTATTGTTATGAGAACTCAGATTTTAGAAATGCACTTAACACCACAAGAATTGATGTTATATGGGAGTAACATAATTTGGCACTCGATCGAGGACCCTTTACAACATGAATGTGACTCTGTTTCATGTACCCTAACTCCTATTTGCTTTCTGCTTCGTGGTGCTTGACTTGCCCTAATCTGAAGCGGAGAGTAAATATCAGGAAACGTTCAAAATCCACAAAGAGCAAAAGAGGTCCGATATCAGTGAAACAGATTTCATGCACTTACATTTGTACTTTTTCAAGGGAGCTTCTTGTATCAAACAATAAGATGTTCCACAATTATCAGTTCACGTTGGTTATTTAGTAACGCTCTAGATAGTTTGAGTAAATTGGATTTTCCTCATGGCATAGTGCAACAATTAATTAAGCAATACAAGACTGTTTGTACAGCAACTATATACTGATGTCATAATTATTGCTTATTACAGTCATTAGTATTTTCGATATTTTTACTACTCTTCTTCTTCTTATTATTATTATTAGCTATTTAAGTTAAGGGTAAGCTGAATTTAGGGTTTTTAATATGATTGAGTGATGGTAAGAACCCACTCTCACATGGCTAAATTAGAGGGTAGCACAGAGCCATTGGTTCAAGAGGCTATAGAGGTTAATACATGTTTTCATCACAAGACCTTCTGAATAAGTTGTTATAAAAACTTAATGCAATTGCAAATAAATAGAATATGATGGCCAAGAAATTTACTCAAATTTCTGAGAAAGTAAAAAACAATATGCAGTTTCATATTACATTACTTGGCTTGTGAATAGGCCGGATGCATTAGAGACGCAACTCACATACGAGATCACTACCTTGAAGGCCTATCAGATACAGTGCAGGAACTTTTCGCAAAAATGTGTGACGTTTTGGCAAAACCAAAACGAACAGTCAGACAAGATTCAACTGCTAGCACCGCAAGTTTAACAGCTCTCTGTGAAACAGAACAAGACATGACAAGCGATATGTCAGATCTCTTCTGAAGTTTCTAAAATGAAAACTAGATCAGGTTCTTTGGTGCAAGACGAACTTCTGACAGTTAACGGAAAGCTAACTCAAGCTTTTCTGCGTTGGTGACAGATTATCAATGAGTAAGTTGGTGAAATGAAAAAGTAACTGGTCATGCGTGTCAGAAGCTGGTTTGGAAAGATATTTTGATGGAGAACCAACACGGAGAAATTTGTGGTGCGTGCAACCCGACCTGTCAGTGACAACCTCGCTGTATTTAACGTGTGCCACGGGTGCAGTGCCGTAGTTTCAGGTTTTTATTTCAGGCAAGAAACATATACCTCAGACCGCGTTTATAAAAGCCTTTCAAGGAGCGGTGCTATGTTCATAGTCAGACACACAAAAAAATTCTTTTGTGACCGCCCTGTTGGGTGGCAAATGTTATTGGAAAAACTGTGATGACTTTGACCAGTCATCTTTAGCGAAATGCTGGTTAGCAGCTGTCCGGGAAAGGTTACATACGGAGGTTTTGATCCCTGAGCCTTTCCAAACATGCTAGGGAATTTTGTTAAAATACTTTGAAAAATACTCAAATAAAACATGACATTGGAACACTCCCAAGAAAACTGGAATCTAAAGCCCATTCACATTAGAAAAAAGCTCATTCCATTATCTGTGGAATTTATATGGATATTGGATTTGACTACCTCGATCAATCAATATGAGAAAGTATATTATCTAAATGGTAAACAACACAGTAATAATCCACATGGTAATGACGAAGGATACTGAAATCACCCGAAAAAACTAATATTCAACAGAATGTTAATGGAGAATGGGAAAACTGTAACAATAGCAATGTAAGTAAAAATCATAATCAATTTAATCGATGAAACCAGAGAAGTCAGGATTAAAAATTCAGTCCTAGGTATTCAAACAGAAATAACCGTCTGCAGTTAGACAGCTAATTATCATACAAATGCTAACTGTCGGAGTACAAACTAGAGCGGAAATTATAGGGCTGAGAATAATCAACAGCATATTCTAAACTCAGAAAACTATATTCGACTCTGTCTGGTCCCATACTGTAGGTCAAAGAATGGGACAGCGGTAAATAAGACAATATTAGTTTGACAAGGTATGAAAAAGACAGGGACATTTGAGAGGATTTGTATGCTGATGCTATAAACTGTCAGAATCTTCCTGAAACTGTGTCACATTCAGACGTATACGTCCTATCAGTAGACATTCCTATGATAATAATTTTACATGTGGGTGCTGTAACCAATGTAATTTCCCTCGGCTTATTTGAAAGGTTGTATCAGTCGATGATGCGCACTTTGCCAGTTAACAGTCGTAGACGCAGGAGTTTTGGCACTCTATTTCAAAGCGTAAAATAGCAGGCTCACATCCCTTTTAGACTAGGACATGTAGCAATGACAAGCACATTTCTTGTAGTCAGTGCATTAATTGAGGACTGAATAACTAGCATTGATTTCCTGTATGAGAAGAACGCAACAGTGGACCTCTCCGAGGGGAAACGCAATCTCTTAATGAGGGATGCGAAATGGCAACTAAACTCTTGAATGCAGACCTGGACCATGACAAATTTTGCCAGAGGACTAAAGGAGAACACAAATCCGTACCAGCAGCATTGTGAACTAGTTAATGAATACACTGTAGAATTGTAGATTGAAATAAAATTATCTGAATCCAACACTTAACTGAAAATCAACAAGCAGACTTGGCTGTGTTCTACTGCAGAATAGTACTGTTTTCGAACATAAATTCAGTGCCATTGAGGCTACTGTTGTCATTTGAATGTTATACAACACGAACCGTTCTGTTTACCTTCTTAACTCATTCCCTGGTCAAAAACAGCAGCCATTTCAAATGAGATCAAAAAACATTTTAAACTGATAAGTAACTGAGCCATCATCAAGCCAATACTGCAAGCGTTTGTTGGCTGTAGCTACAGCTGGGGGCAGTGCTAGGTTAGTACTTGACAAGAATAAAAGAAATAATTATACCTGTAATAACCCGGCCTGAAAACTTGGAAGAACACATGCAGAGATTTCATGGGGATCCATGGCGTTTAATATTTTACTTCAAACGAGTAATAAACGAAATAACTACACCCGTGAGAACTCGGTCTGAAAACTTGAAAGAACAGATACAGAGGTTCCGTGGGGTTAGATGCTAACGTTTAAACAGTGAACGTCACACTAACAAGTGTTTTCGGATACTTTCTCAAAGAAGTATACAGTCTTTATCTTCGCTGCTCAGAGCCGTCCTTTCAGTTTTATGCCATCTGAGTTGATTGTTAGTCATGGTGTATTTACTGCAGAGAGCTTATGTCTTAGGTCCTTATTGATGACATAAACTTGATTTACATGTAAATGTCGTATTAATCACTAACTGAACTTGGAGGAGCATGTAGAATAAGTAAATAAAGCATTAGACTAATTTAAACAATATGGCCTGACAGCAAATTTACAAAAAATCTGTGTTTGGTAAAGAACAAATCAAAATCATGGGACAAATCATTACACCCCAAGGTGTCTTATTGACGACAGTAAGGTACAAGATGTTACAGAATTTCCCCGTACTGTGAAAAAAAAAAACAGTTGAAGGGATTTCTCTGCTTCGCCGTTTTTGTAAGATAAAATCACGATATTAGCATTTGTTTTATATCATAGGCGTGCCGGAACTGTTTCCATCTTACACTGACGAAATATTAAATTCCCAACCATTACCAAATTTACCGAGCAAGCAGGTGCCATGGATTTGGTTAGCCAAGCATCCGTTGGCCTTCACTAGGATAAAAGATGAAATGATAAATTCACAGTTTTTGTATGAGACAGATATCTCTCAAGATTTCTGCTTGGCGACAGATTCTTCGTTTGTTGGACTGGTGGTTTATCGTTTCCAAATTCGAGATATCGATAGGAAACCTACTGTGTGCACAATTCCTTCGCCAGCAGGATATTAACCAGTAGTGACTGTAACTACATAACTAAGGAATTACAAGTCCTTGTAATTGTATGGGAGTTTAAAAAATTTCATTATTGCCTTGTGGTTAGTCTCACAAAAAACCGTTGTCATCACCAGTATCTGAGCTTCTCTTTCAATTGTAAATTGTTACGTGCAATCCTAGTCCGATGGTTCCTTGCTGCATTGCAGAAGAGAGAACAATATAGCAGCTGACACGTTATGATGTCTTCCAGAAGGATTATCTAATATGAAGGAATTTGAAGGACATAATGTGAAAATTTTAGTTTTGCTGATGAAAGACAACATTTATAGGCAGTACTCGTTTAAGTGTATGTAAAAATACGGGATATCCTCAATACTGAGATCTTAGATGAAGGGAGATTAAGAGACTATTAGCGATCAGCCAATCAGAAGCTCTGGTTAAGCGTTATATTATGCGTAATTATGTGCTATTTTATCCCACGATCCATGGCATACCAAATACCTGTACTCTGGAGGCCAGCGATAAAAGACCCATAGGGCATGGATCCATTTGAAAGTGGCCAGATCTGCTACAAAATTAAAGAGTATTGTTGCTTCCCCAGCCTGAGGAGTAAAGTACAACAACTTATACGAAAATGCTTGCTATACCAAAAGGAGCAGCCTTCGAACCGCAGATCTAAGAGCAAACTGCATTCCATAATAACTGAGAAAGTTTTGTAGATTTTCATTACAGATGTCTGCAGACATTCGCTTGGGGCATATGTAGGTATTGTTGCCATGTGCGACATCTTAAACGTATTAAATTGTGTGCTTTGGAGAGTGCTACTAGTGTACGAATAATATTTCATAAGTATATTCCACACAATGGTAAGCCAGGAGCTGTTCTATCTCATAATGGACCGAATTTTACCAGTGTAATATGGAAACAGTTCCTACAGGCCTATGACATAAAATAAATCCTAATATTGTGATATCATCGAGAAAGTAACCCCAACGCAAGGGGTTAACCGATTTATGAGTACTTATTGCTCAAATCCGAAAACTGCACATATTGACTATTTAACCTTGTTTGAGAAGATTTTCAAAACCTTGACACACACATTCACCCAGTGCACTATAAAATGATTTAATGTCACAGAAAAATAAAACAACGAATGTTTGAAACCCTTACATAGATTGTATAAAGATGTACCTTCTTTCAAAGAAAAGGTTAGGAAAGCTTTATTTACCCTTACGCCATAAGCTGCTCAGAGAAAACAATATTCTGTGCTAAGTTACTGTAGTAAACAGTATGTAATACGAGTAAACGTATTCGTTTCGAACAATACAAAATCATCTAAGTTGGTCAAACGCAGTGAAAAATGGCCGATGGTGTGCTTGGGCTCATTTATGATCACTGACATACCACACGAAGCTGGCTATTTTCTATCTCATCTAGGTACATAACAAATGAAAGGATTGTGTGGACGTAAAGACTTGAAGAAGGCCGGACGATGTGGCCGATCGGTTCTAGGCGCTTCAGTCCGGAACCGCGCTGCTGCTACGGTCGCATTTTCGAATCGTGCCTCGGGCATGGATGTCTGTGATCTCCTTAGGTCAGATAGGTTTAAGTAGTCGTAAGTCTAGGGGACTGATTACCTCAGGTGTTAAGTCCCATAGTGCTTAAAGCCATTTGAACCATTTTGAACTTAAAGAAGTTTTTTACCAATGAACTCCACAGGAAGTGACATTCTGTAAGTGTGTAAATAGCTATATGTAAATATAGACACATACATAATACTATTTACTCATGATCAATTCTGTTTGTTACATGCCTTTTATTGTTGCACGTATTACAATGATTTTCTTGGTTTGTTTCCCGACTTACATTAATACTTGTATCTATTAAATGATTACGCTTGAAGGTAAATGGTAACTCTCTCAAGGAGGAAGAGAAAACAACAAAGAATTCTTGAAAATGTCACATGTTTATTTCAAAGAGACTTTATAAAGGACTGTAAAATGAATAACGGCTTAAGATGAAAATTGTTCCAGGATCATTTTCGTATTTTATGTACGTTACTGTTAATAAATTAGTGATCATTTTGTTCTTTATTTAACAGTGACTTGAAAAACGTTCAGGAGTGGTTTGTTAATGTATTACAAGCCATTATCCGCAAATGAACTATATTAATACGTACAGTAATCGAAAAGTAAGAAATAGAAGAGTAAGTAATTTAGCAAGGGTTAATAATTCGAAATAAAATAACAAGTCAAGCAGCTGTGTTGCTACATGCCTGGGAACAAATAGATTTAATGTAATCATGAACTGCAATATTTTGTATGGAAACTTGGAGCTAAGAAATGACAGAGTGCCCTTGAGATTTTCATATCGTGACCCTTTCAGTTCTTCAGTAAATTATTAGCCACTCAAGCTGAATGAGCTTGATACAAGCAGTTCCCTCTGAAAGGATATAAATACCATATGAATCACTCCATGTGGAAAATGGGAAGGAAAATGCAGTTCCAAACATTGCGGGCTAGCGATACAAATCGTATGGACTGATGTATGTTTAACGCATGGGTTAATAAACAAGACATCATCTAATGGCAAACTGAGCACGTTTATTAATATGAGCATAAAAGAGAGGCTGAGTGGTAAATGGTGCGGCATAAGCACTTAGGTTTTTGCTACAGGACACTCAAGAGTGCATTTAGTGGCAAGCAACGAGCGGAACTCTTAAGGAAAGTGTATGAGCCCGTCGGAGAGAAATTATCGTAAAGGCAAAATTACTAAATTACTTTCTAAGAGACAACCAGTCTTTAATGCGCCAGATATCAGGGTTTAATTTAGATGTGCTACGAAGAGCGAAGAAAATGCCTCTGCCTCCTCTTGTAGGGTACCGAAGTTGTATTTTTTCCAAAGAATGATTTTAAATGTTATTGATTTTGTTGTTGTTTTTGATAGTTTCATGTACTTGGCCAACAGATGTGGAGTGGCGAGCCCAGATGTATCTGCCTTTGCCAGTATACTTTTATATGTATCTTCAGAGCTACAGAAACACTCATAAGTCTCTATCTTGATGTATTTATCTTCGAAGGAAGAGCCATTATGGAACACATGAAATGTAGCAGCAATTACGTATATCTCAAATGTCAGCCATATGACGAAATGACGACAATGGAAACTTGCAAAGGCCCGGACTCGACCCAGGATTTCCCGCTTATCGCCAACAGTCGTCTTACCATTAGGCTATACGAGCTCTACTCACAGCTAGACTCAAATTTCCATATGTCGTCAACCATATGTCTACGACCTGACCTCATACATTCATTATGTGTATTCCCGTACAGGGGAGACATTTTTAATTGAGAGTTTCTAGCCCAATGTTTGCGGATAAAGACAATATTGCAGTGTCTGTCTCGTCTGAGCTAGACACTTTCAAGTAAAATGTCTCCCTTGCACAGAAATATACACAAGGAATGTACCACAGCAGGTTGTAGACAAATTGTTGACGACATCTGGAAGTTTGCGTTTGGCAGTGAAATGTGCTTGGATAGCCTAATTGATAGGCGATCACTCGCAGTAACTGGGATATCCGAGTTCAAATCCTGACCCTCTACAAATTTTTATTGTATTCATTCCATTATAGAGATGCTTTTCCATATTCGTAATTTCAGATACATTTCATGTATTTCATAACGGCTGTAGTCGTCGCAGTGACTGTTCTTTCGGATATACATGCATGTGCGAAGGAACAGTGTATCGTACTTCTGACCAACACAGCACTACAATATCGTACATATACGCCGACACTGGCAAGCGACTTTCAATTAAAATGTCACCCCTGTACGGGAATAGATAGCCAACACAATGGATGCACGAGTATAGGTGGTAGACACATGTCTGACAACATGCGAAAGTTTGGGTCTGGCTGTGAAGCGTGCTAGAATAAGTGGGATATCCGGATTCCAGTCTCGATCCGGCACAGCTTTTCAGTGTCGCCATTCCATTATAAACTTGATAGTTGTGCATATTCGCAACTACGAATACATTCATGTAACAAATCATGTAATAACACATTATGATAACGGAGAAAAGAAACTACACACATTCATGAAATATATTATTCTGTATTCTAAACTCGCACCTATTAAAAGAAAAGTCAGTATTCCGTAGTAACGTATCAAATCTCATCACAATTCTGAACTCAATGTAAAATAAACAAATCTGTTACTTCAGGTACAAATGACCCTATTAATGTCTCGACAGTGAGCCAGTATCTATCGAGGAATTTTATGAAATGGCTATATTAAAACTGCAAAAATGTAAATATTAACTACCAGAATCACTCGTCAAATTTTGTAAATTGCTTTGTAAGAAAACGTTTCATGGGGCTGTAGACCTGGTCCATGGTTTTCCCATGTTTTCTTGGAACGGCGCTCGAACGGGAAGGCATGAAAGTATATCTATACTGGTTTAAGGAAGAGCAGCCAGCACCATTAATAGCTAACAACCAGGAGATGTAAAGAATTAAGTAATCTTGGACTACCAGTGCTGTTACTGAAACGAATGAAATGTCAATGAAAATAATGTACTATGTAAAGCAATTCTTCGTAATTACACTGATTCAAAAGAACAAAACAATTGTAAAATAGCCATTAGATATACGATCTTTCCCAAAGGCAAATGTAAGCCCAAGTTAAACCCTTGTGTAATGATGAACTGTCTCCTCAAACATAATTAAAAAATTTTAAATCTCCTGAAATCAACAGAAAGTAATTTTTAATCATGAGCAGAAGTAAATGACTCGATCTTTGGTTATCTATATAACCCAAGTTTGTCGTCATTGCGGGCGAATTTAGTGTATCATTTGAGGGTACGGAATATACAGAAAATAATTTATGAGTGCCCACTTTGCGCAACAATTACATTTCTATTTTGACAATAAGCTGTCCGAAGAAGCCACTTGTATATTACACTGTTAATGTCGGGGTCATTGCTACTTATCCAATCAATGACCAGTAGCGTTAATAAATTGAAATGTAACATGGTTGAAACACACATTTAATTCCCAATGCGACTCTCTCTGTCCCCTCTTGCTTACGCATGATATTTATTGATTACGATACAATAAAAAATTATCAAACGTATTCCTCCTCTTTGAGCATGCGTAACTAAACCCTGACCTATAACACATCACACGGTAAGCAAAGTCGTTAAAGAGCCCTCAGTTCTATTCGACAATAAATATCATGGCATGTCCTGCATCGTACTCTTATCTGGTGTGTTTATTTTTGTGGAATGGATGCTAACTACACCACTGCATCGTTCTTCAAGAGTCAGACAGCCAAGATTTCCTCTAGTATTTCGAGATCTCAGATTTTACAACTATGATTAAAGCCAGGAGGTATAAGGACATATCATAATTTGGTCCTATTTGGGAAAGTGTTGACACTTAACTAATGCTGCTTAGTGAGAATACGTATGTCAACGTTCGGTGCTACAGCGAAATTCCTAATTGTGATTTGAGTTTTTTTAGATGGAAGGTGTCAGACGCTGTGATATGTCGTGACTGCTAAGAGCCAGAAGAGGATGTTTCGATCGAAGACAAGTTCCTCAGCTCACAAGTAGTTATCCCACCTTTACTGACCAGATAATTAAGATGAAACTGATAAAAAAAGAAGCATTAGGACTGCCAAAACGAAGGCAACTTTAACTCCAGATAAGAGAATAATAAGTAGAAAATTTCTCTGGCGCTAGTGGCACGAGTGTTCTCACGTAGTGCTATAGTTGATACTGACATAATTAGATGAGGATACTTCCATCACGAAATTTAATCTAGTCTCATACAGCAGCAGCACACACCCTGATCATGAAAGACAGCATCCGAATCACTCTATAAAATAAACGATCGGTGTGCCCGTTAATTATTTCAACTTTTTATCATTGAGAATTTCTCTTTTGTATTCAGAATGAGTTGACAACCAGGTCTTGCTCCTGAAAAGGCATCTCTGTTAGCTGGAACTTTAGGTGTTTGTTTCTAATTTTATCCTGGCAGATGACCCACCATGAAAATTAATCGGTTAGTTCCTGGGAATGGTTTCACAATGAAAGCTTAAGCGCTTGTCATAAAGTGAAGTCTCTGATTAAGAGCATGTGGAAATTAAACAAGAAATGTCCAAATGTTCAGCCATAGATCGCATGACCCCATTAACATGAACAATTGCACAATAACAGATCTGGAAGAGGTCGAAATAAGGTTCAATAACTTGTGCATAAATTAATTCTACTATAAAACATTCGAGTGCTATTCAGTGGTTACCACCTGTGCATTTCTCATATATTAGTGGCTATCGCTTGCCCTCATCACGCAACAGAAACTCGTAACACTGAAACAGGATCCTATAAAAAGGCAGCCGGTTACCTTTACCATTTAAGGGTCACCTAATCATGGGAAAGTTATGGGAAGTAAGGGATCTGAAACTGTAAGTAAACATTGTAAATACAAAACTTTTATTTGCGCTAATGAGCTTGAATATCTGAAAATAAAATAGCCCATAGAAATGTTCTTAAAATGAAGTAAATTAAAACATAAATGATGCTAAGAATTGTGGGGGTTGCATTTTATCAGAAGACTGCAACTAGAAAAAGGAATAAGACTTCTTCATCTGGGCAGCTCGCAAATTCTACTTAAGGGACACAAATATTAAATACGAAGAATTGAGCGTATAAGATGATTAACGGCATTAGTTAACTGTGAGCTGCTCAGGGGATATATTGCGCTACATCCTGAGAACACTTACATATTTTCAGATGCAGCGAGCAGGCACCAGCCAAGACGATACGAAGTTCAGGAATCGAGGAGATACTAAAGTTCTCTCTCCTGACTTGCCCACAGTCCTCAAGCTTCATTACGAGAAGTGACTGAATGCTACTGCCAATGTAACAAATGAGAATGTCCATTACACACGTAAAATTACGGGAACACACCAGAAAATTCCCACTCAAGTTGTACAAAAAAACGTATTCCGATTTATTAGGTTTATACTGGTACTGAACAATCTCTCTCCATTGGATAGCCTTGTTTTTATATATCTAACTTACAAAATGGTAAATCTGATAAGGGTTTGTACGGTTTTCTTCTGAGTGCTGGTAATAATAATTAGTATGTATTTGTACAAAGGCATTGTCAGCTATTTCGAGTCAACTTACTGACACGATTCGGTTTATATATTTTTCTTATGAGGTGTAGTAAATGGGTAATAATTCATCTTTTTATTGAAATGCTGCTACTGTACAGAAGTTGTTGCTTCCATTGTAATTCCCTCAGCAGATTTTCATTAGCACAGTCTCAGAAACAATTTTCGTGGCCAGTGGGGGTGAGCTGTGGTGTCCATTTTGTAGAACTGGCAAAGATCTTCGACATCCAGCTCACCAGCAAAGTATCACCCAAGAACTAACTCTTTGTTGTGGGGACAGGAATTGGTGTTTGCCATTGGTGTCTGTCTTCTGCTCATTCTTCAGTTCTAATATTCCCAGTTCTAATTTTACTTTCTACCTTCTCCATCACCATTATGTCGACCTTCTTTTCATATTCAATAGTTTCATCGTGTGAACTCTTCGTTTTCATCTTCGTATCTGTTTAAGAAATTCCATATTACGCCAAACTCTATAATTTCAGCAATTACTGTAGAATCTGGAGAAGAAATCCGAGCTTTTGCTATTTTCTGTCTTCTTTTTATTTTTCAGTTCTAACATTCCTAGTCCTGCTTTTACTTTATTTCTTCTCCACCATTCTGTCATCCGTTCTTTCACATTCCAGAATTTCATTGTGGAAACTCTTCGTTTTTATTTTCGTAGTTATTTATGAAGTTTCGTATCATGCTGTACTCCGTAATCCCAGCGACTACCGCAGAAATGGAGAAGAAATTCGTACTTTTTGCTATTTGTGGTCATGAAGAAATAAAAATACTGCTCTGCGCATGAGGTAATTAGTCATCTGCAGGGAGTGAAATCATTATAAAGGAAAGATCTCTCAGTTTTTATGAATTATGCTGCACAGATAAAATTGATTATTATTGCTATACTTAACCTATTCTTAGATTTGTGAAAGAACCCACTTTACTTTCTACCTATAATCCTTAGTATAGTTTGGAGTAATTACATCGAAACCTAGTTATAGGTGACTTAATGTTTCACATTATGACGAATTAAGTGCAGATTCGATAGCCGATTATGCGGTTGTCGATATTGCGCATAATGTTAAAAAGACGTTAGATATGCGGGAAGTGTTGTGAAACGAGGGCTTCCATATTCATCACACAACAGTTGGAACACCGTGTCTGAACACCACTTGTGTCAAAATCTTCATGGTCTCCTAGCGGTAGAACAACGCACCTGTGACTTTTTTCATAAAAATGAAGTGTTCTGTTATCTGCTCTAAAATTTTTAATATTTCGCTTTCTACACACTGTGTATGTATAACTCGGTTCTTACTGAAACGTCAGTCTATGAACTAATAATTTTATTAAATGACTTCCTCTAGTAGGATGATTTAAATATTTTCATCTTGTTAAATTACCCTTAACATATTCCTTATAAGTACTTGACTTATTATTATAGTATCTAGGGTCAGGTAGCTCAAGTGTTAACTTTCCTGGGGTACTCCATGACCAATACTGCTTTTTTTTTTTTAATTTTTCTTGAAAATCATTCACTAAAGTGAATTCTTCAGAGTGTGCACTGCACGTTCTGTGATATAACTAATGACAAATCGATCGCCTTAGAATCATCCCAAAGTCTCGTCAGTGATTTAGAAAATATGCTTAAGATATTCGTAAGGTGTACATCCTCCCCTGGTTTGAACTTCAGTAATTGTTTGTACAAGTTTGCCCCATTTTCCAAACCAAGTTCTTCTACGCTTTTTCATCATTTTGAATTGACCTTGATTATTGAAACCGTCCGAAAGCTTTTAGAATTCTGCATCTGACCTACCAATAACACCAGAGAAACGAGGTTTACTACCATTTGATTCGATCGTCATATGAACTTCGTGTTTAGTTAATTTTCTGACAATTTCGTCCAGTGATACAATGGCACAGGATGAAACTACGGTTCCGCCAGAATGTTTATTTATCCCTATAACATTGAATCGGAGGGTTGTGTCTGAGATTTGCTTACTTAATTCAATAACTTATCTTTCAGTGAAATCATTAATCTCCTTCAAAACTTTAGTCAAGTCTCTAGATTGTTTGTTATCCTCGTTTCGCACTGAGTCGCTTTACTTGTTAATTTCAGAATGTAGCTGCTCTGTCACAGTCGAATGGTGTCTGAAATGTAGACATTTTATTATTTATTTTCAATTTTTCTTCTGAGACTCTGTGATACTTTTTTCAACCCCCTGGAGCTGCTTATCTACTGTATCCTTAAAATCTAAATTGTGATTTCTAGCCTGTTATTAAGCCTATTATTAAAGTAAGAGCCTTTTCGAACCTAACCGTTTGAGCGCCTACGTTCATGTTAATGGTATCCAGACTGGCACCCACCTCATCACTTTCAACTTGTTTTACTAGCTTCGTACTCAGTTCATCATCTTAGGACTTCAGATTTGCTTTCGAATCTGCCCTTAATCGTTCATTCAAACTTTTAAACAAGTATTTAATTTTATCAAAACACAAACAACCGCCAAACAAAACTCTTAAAAAATAATTTCGTTTCAATGCAGCTCACCGAACTCAACTGAGCAGCTTGCCACATCCGGATGTTAGCTGGGACCACGTCATTGCAGTTGGGTGAGGTCAGGTGGTTGTCCACTATTGAGCAACAGCAGCTTACTATCTGCGTAGTTACTGTGGACTTCATAGATAAATTCATCGCCCTCAGTAGTCATCGTTCGTCAGTCCTCCAAATCGTAAACTTACTAAATTCTTATGCAGTCTATATGCACAGGGTAAATAAAAAAGAATCATTCGATTTGGCTCGTCTATATTTCTGAAACTAATAAACAAATACACTGAATTTTGTTTTTTGGTCAACAGGAAACTCGAAGTTTTTTTCCACACCTTTTCATAGGTGTTCAATATGCCCCCTTGAGATGCACAGCATATGTCTATGCGGATTCAAATTGTTCCCACAGTTACAGGTTCCACAGCTGCTGTTACGCTATGTCTCAGTTCATTCATTGTTGTTGGTAACTGAGGCACATAAACTGAGTGTTTTATAAACACTCACAAGAAATAATCACACACAGTCAGTTCCTGCGACCTTGGAGGTCGGTAATTTAAGGCTGAATCATTTGATTCAGTGCAATTGATCCATCGTTCATTAATCCTTTGATGTAAAAATTACCGCATTTCCAGATACCAGTGCTGCGGTGTCCCATCCCGTTGATAAAGTCTTCAACTGTGGGAAAAGAAAGTTCTCAGGCATATCCAGATATGTGCTTCCTGTAACAGCGTTCTCGGCAAAGAAAAATGGACAGTACCCTATTCCCATGAAACTGCAGAAAACATATTAAATTTTGGAAAGCCCCTCTTATGTTGCACTACTTCATACAGTTGTTTTGTAACCCATATTCTCAAATAACGACTGTTCGCCTTTCCATTCAAATGGAATGTTGGCTAGTCACTAAACGCTAACAGTGGAATAAAACAGTCATCCTCCATTTTTCCCAGAACGAAATTGCGGAACACCACACTTTGTTGTTTGTCAGCTTCACGAAGAGCTTGCGGTACTGAATTTTGTATGATTTCATGTGTAAACGTCGACACAACACACGCCAGACGGACATCGGAGGCTGTTGATCTGTCGAGATGCATGGCGAACGGATTTTTGCTGGCTCCTTGTGAAACTATGGCTGATGCGCTCCACGTCTGTGTCAGACACTCGGGGACGGCCCTGACATTTGCCTTTACACAAATTGTTCATGCCATCGTCTAATGCTCTATGCTGTAGGAGGATCCGCACCATAATTGATACGAAAGTCAAGCTTAAAAGTTATTACTGACCCGCACTGCGCAAAACGTGGAACACAAAACGCCTTCCGTTGTCCCGACACCATTTTTACTATAAATGAAGTAGGTTCACACTACTACTACCTACTACCTAGCGGGAACTATGTGAAACTCGAGAGTTTTCTCCTTCCAACAGTTCGTTGTTCACGCACCTACCTTAAATAAAACAATAGTTATGATTTTTTTTAAATGTGATGATTTCTTTCGATGTACATTATATTTTGGATTGATTTAATTAGTTTTTAACAAACTATTCACTCTTGAATTTGTTCCTCTATAATGCTTGTCATTATTTGTGCACTTTCTCGTATTATTCGGCTGTTATCTCGGTTGTCAGCGGTTATTTCCATTACATCTTCGACTGAAATCACAAATGTTCTTTAGTAATTCTATTTTCTGGTTATTATTATTCATAATATTAATTCACTACCAACAGTGTTTATTCTGTGTCCTTTCACTAAAGTACCAAAATGTAATTATTTTACTCTATGTAGATGACTAATTTTCCCGTGAGCTATAATTACTGGATATTATTTAGCTCACCATTTTGTATTTCTTTATGCCTGTAATTACTAAAAAGGTTGGAATTCTTATCCAGATCCTGTAGTAGTTGCTGGAACTATAGGGTGTAGCGTAATATACAATTTCATAAATAAATACGACACTTCTCCAATTAGTGTGGCGTATATTCTTGTTCTACAACACAATAATAACTCTTCATGTTAAAATTTCTTGAGAAGAGACGTTACAGTAATCACATAACTCTCGATCTCAGCGTAAAATGTCATACTGATAGCTTTTACGATAACAGAATGGGGAGGTTATTTTGTCAGATCGCTTTAAATGTCCACTGTGACCTCATCGGTATTGTCATGGCACGGCCTTGTGCATCCGACTTCTCCACGCCGACACGCACACCCAGTAGCTGCCGCAACTCATGGCCAATTGTAATCAGGGCATCCCAGCTTGAAGACACATTGCGTTCATCCGTATTTCGTTCTAAACAATCATAAAAACCTCCAACCATTTTGTGATTATAAACTATTTAACTAATAAAATTGCATTCAACTGCAGCAGTCATCATCCGTAGACCAGGTAGACATTGGGTAACGCATCTCTGTGCCGAAGGAATAAGTTACACCGAGTCTTCTATAGACACCAAAATAGTCATAATATCCTCCTCTAGTTACTAAGGCTCATAAGAATAAATCATGAGACGAAATAAGAAATATGCACAATTAAACGTCTTCAGCTAGACCAATGCTAACTCACATAGAATATTACAAGGTGCTTCTTTATGAGAATTGCACGCATTCAACATCCCAAAACATAAATACGGTACACAAGGAAGAAAACAAACTCTCATTAGTAGATAATATAACGTTAGTTTTTCCCAAACCATTTATGTTGTTTCATGTGCACCCATCTCATAGGCAGGTACACCAGACCTGTGCTGCAAGGTGCATTTCTGTTCTTTAACAGAGAAAAACGTACGTTAGGGAATAAAGTTCCAAAATAAAGTATTCAGTAGAAACATATCTGTCAAGTTCCACAACTAACATACTTTCACATGGAACAAATTGAAAGTGGCGCCACACTTAAAATATCTCTTAGACATGCTCTACTAAAGTTACATAACATATATGAGCATATATAAGCACTTACCACATGTACCATTACAATATTGGATTAATAATATAGCGTCAATAAAGTTACAGCTTTAAATGAGACGCCATACAACGTTGATCGCAATATTTTAGGATGATAATGCAACACTGCAGAATAAGTAGTTGCCTTTTCCAACGAGATTTTCTCTTTTTCTACATGCACTGAAGCGCCAAAAAAACTGGCATAGGCATGCGTATTCAACTACAGAAATACACTATGTGATCAAAAGTATCCTGGCACCCCCAAAGGCATGCGGTTTTCATATTGGGTGCATTGTGATGCCACCTACTGTCAGGTACTCCATGTCAGCGACCTCAGTAGTCATTAGACATCGTGAGAGAGCAGAATGGCGTGCTGAGCGGAACGCAAGGACTTCGAACGTGATAGGTGACTGGGAGTCACTTGTGTCATACGTCTGTACGCGAGATCTCCACACTCCTAAACATCCCTAGGTCCACAGTTTAAGATGTGATAGTGAAGTTGAAACGTGAAGGGACACGTACAGCACAAAAGCGTACAGGCCGTACTTGTCAGTTGACTGGCAGACCCACCGCTAGTTGAAGAGGGCCGTAATGTATAATAGACAGACAGCTATACAGACCATCACACAGGAATTCCAAACTGGATCTGGATTCACTGCAACGACTATGATAGTTATGCGTGAATTGAGAAAACTTGGATTTCATGGTCGAGCGGCTGTTCGTAAGCCACACATCACGCAGGTAAATGCCAAACGACGTTTCGCTTGGTCTAAGGAACGTAAACATTGGACTATTGAACAGTGGAAAAATGTTATGTGGAGGGACGAACCACTGTACACAACGTGGCGATCCGATGCCAGGGTGTGGGTAAGGTGAATGTCCGGTGAACGTCATCTGCCAGTGTGTGTAGTGCCATGATGTTATGATGTGGTCGTGTTTTTAATGGAGGAGGATTGCACCCCGTGTTGTTTTGCGTGGCACCATCATAGAACAGGCTTTCATTGACGTTTTAAGAACCTTCTTGCTTCCCACTGTTCAAGAGAAATGCGGGGATGGCGATTGCATCTTTCATCACGATCGAGCACCTGTTCATAATGCACGGCCTGTGGCTGAGTGGTTACGCGACAGTAACATCCCTGTAATAGACTGGCCTGCACAGAGTCCTGAACTGAATCCTGTAGAAAACCTTTGGGATGTTTTGGAACGCCGACTTCGTGCCACGCCTCACCGACCGACATCGATACCTCTCCTCAGTGCAGCAAACCGTCAAGAATGGGTTGCCATTCCCCAAGAAACCTTCCGGCACCTGATGCAACGTATGTATGCGAGTGTGCAAGCTGTCATCAAGGCTAAGAGTCGGTCAACAGCTTAAGGAATTCCAGAATTACCGATGGAGGGTGCCACGAACTTGAAAGTCATTTTCAGCCAGGTATCCGGATACTTGTGATCACATACTGTATCTACACAGGTAGAACACGGCACTGCGGTTGGAAACGCCTATATAAGACTAGTATCTAGCTCAGGTGTTGGAACGGTTAGTGCTGCTAAAATGGCAGGTTATCAAGATTGAAGTGAGTTTGAACCTATTCGGCGCACGAGCGATGGAACACAGCATCTGCAATTTAACGATGAAGTGGAAACATCAAGTCTCCGACATCTCTGTGGGCTGAAAAAGATCCTGCAAGAACGGTATCAACGACGACTGAAAAGAATAGTTCAATTTGACAGGGGTGCAACTCTTTCACAAGTTGCTGCAGATTTCAATGCTGGGCCATCAACTAGTGTCAACATGCGAATCACTCAACGAAACGTCATCGACATGGGCTTTCGGATCCAAAGGCCCACTCTTCTACCCTTGATGACTGCACGACACAAAGCATTACGCCGCGCATGCGACCGTCAGTACCTACATTGGACTATTGATGACTGGAAACATGTTTTCTGGCCGTATGAGTCTCGTTTCAAATTGTATCGAGCGAATGGACGTGAACGGATGTAGAGACAACCTCATGAATCCACGGACCCTGCATGTCAGGAGGAGACTGTTCAAGCTGGTGGAGGCTTTGTAATGGTGTGGAGAGTGTGGAGCTGGAGTGATATGGGACCCCTGATATGCATAGACAGGTCTATGACAGGTGACACGTACGTAAGCATCCTGTCTGATCAGCTGCATCCAGTCGTGTCCATTGTGCATTCTGACGGACTTGGGCAATTCCAGCAGGAAAATGCGACACCCCACACTTCCAGAACTGCTAGAGAGTGGCTCCAGGAATACTCTTCTGAGTTTAAACACTTTTTTGGTCAGCAAACTCCCCAGACAACAACATTATTGAGCATATCTGGAATGCTTTGCAACGTGCTGCTCAGAAGATATCTCCAACCCCTCGTACTCTTACGGATTTATGGGCAGCCCTGCAGGGTTCATGGAGTCATTTCCCTCCAGCAATACTTCAGACATTAGTCGAATCCATGCCACGTCGTGTTGCGGCACTTCTGCATGCTCGCGGGGAATCTACACGGTATTAGGCAGCTGTACCAGTTTCTTTGGTTCTTTAGTGTATAATAACCGTTCGAATTAAGTAATTAAATGATGTTCCATAAAATTTTGGGCGTGGATCATCATTAATTTCATTTCTTCTTCTAATATTTTAACTGTATACCGTCCACCGACCTTCAGAGAGAGCAGAGGTGACTGACGCTCCAGTACTCCAGTGCTCCGTCGTTCTATATTCGCGGACCGCACCACCGCGCAACCCTCGTATGCCCGCAGATACACAAGGCGCTAGAAACGTTGGTCGGCGGCAAAGAGGTATAACATATGCATCGAATTAGATCTACGACTGCGCTGTCGATCCACACGATGTATCGATGTATCACTGCGAGCTGCACCTTCGCGACGTCTTATGAGTTTATTACAGAAAGTGCCGGATTCCATGATTTGTCCAAGCTGAAACTGCTATCTCTATTAATAATCTCTATTAACTAATAAGGTTTTACCAATATCAGCGTTCATCAGTGCCGTAGAAGAAGCTGTCTGTCCTCTTTCTACGGAATCAGCAGAAGAAATAAGACGCGAAACTTGTAGATCAGCTATGAAGGCTCACCCACAAAGGAGTGACAGAGGGTGCTGCACTACGTAAACTTCGACAGTATGCCGAGACGGTAGTTCTTCCGGGTGATGTCTTTTGACGACTATCATGATAAAATGAGCAGTTTATTAGATGATAGCACATACCTGAAGATCAGTAAGGGCCCCACCAACCAGATGGTAAGGAAGACTGCTTCGCTCCCGAACGCCTCCCCCTTTTGACCAGAAGTTATGCGAGGATTGAATCCAAGTGGTGCGGTTTCTCCAAGGCTTTATCGACTTCCAAAGATCCGTAAGAATGGTGTTCCCCTGCGTCCGATAGTGAGTAACACTGATTCTTCAATCTATGATTGTGCCAAACACTTAGTGGTGTTATTAAGGCCTCTGGTGGGATAATGGGCTAGTCACATACGTAAATCTGTGGACTTTATTGGCAAACTAAAATCACTCATACTCAACAGTTCTGCAATGTTTGTCAGTTTCGATGTAGTTCACAAAGGCTCCTCTTCCAGAATCATTGTTTCTCATTGGCAGAACCCTCGATAAAGAAATTTCAGCTTTGTTTGAACATGTTTTCTCGACATATTTTTTATTCAATAACAAATTTTATGAACGGAGTGACCCTGTCGCCATGGGCAGTCATTTGTCACCCTTTGCGGCCAACTTTTTTATGGTGGCCTTCGAGGAGAAGGCGCTTGAATCTGCTAGCTTGAAGCCTGCAGGGTTTTGGAGGTATGTTGATGACACGTCTGTAGTATAGCCCTATGGTGAAGACAAATTAAAAGAACTTTGGAATCATTTGAATTCCATCCACAGACAAATTCATTTCCGACAGAAGTAGAGAAAGATGGGTGCCTTTCATTTTTGGATGTTTCGGTGCGATGCGAAGACGATGGTACTTTAGGACATACAGTATATCGAAAACCGACCCATACGGATTTTTATTTAAGTGCAAATAGCTGCCACCATCCTCCGCAGGCACTGAGTGTACTCAGAATTATGGTACACAGACCATACGTCATTGCTGACGAGAGCAGTCTTTAAGACGAGCTTCTATGCTTGAGAAGAGTTTTTGAAGACAACGGGCACTCTCCGCAACAGATGCGTAAGGCACTACAAATGAAACCAATAGTGAGTATAAGGAATGCAGAAGAAGACACGAAATGTTTTAAATCCATGGTTTTTCTGCCATACGTGGGAAGCCTATCGTCAAAAATAGGTTGGATCCTCTAAACATGGAATGAAAGTGATTTTTCGCCCACCACCAAAGACAGCATCTCTCCTAGGTTCCGTTAAAGATGACTTAGTGTTTCGGAAACCTGGGGTTTATAAGATCCACTGTGAGTGTTGTTGTTCATACACACCGGACAGACGACACGTACAGTCCATGAGAGATGCACAGAGCACCGCAGGTACACCTGGTTCTTACAGTCTAACAAATCTACGGTGGCAGAGCGCTGTGTTGACACTGGGCACTCTAAGGTGTACGATAACGTCGAAATTGTGGCCTCAGCTTCATCTTCTTAGGACTCACTACTGAAAGAAGCAACTGAAATTCTGCGGAGAAGATACATCGATACATCGATATTGTCGTCTGGATCGACCGCGCAGCCATAGATCTAATTTCCTGCATATTTTATATCTCTTTGCCGCCGATCAATGTCTCTGACGCCTTGTATATCTGTACCCGTATGTACATTGGTGCGGTACGAGAATTTAAATGGACGGAGCAAGTACTGGAGCGTCAGTCACCTCGGCTCACTCTGAAGGTGGGTGGACGGTATACAGCAGAAATATTAGAAGAAGAAGAGAAATTTATGTGGCTGGACGCCCGAAATTTTATGGAATAATCACTGCATCGCAAAAATATGAAGATACAAGTCCAGCAATTAATTCATCACTAGTAGAATTAGGCAGCTCCGACAGTAGGTCATTATGTTCTAAAGTGAACATGATAGTGGGGAGAGATTACAAGAACGTCTGCAGAGCGCTATTCAAAGAGTTCCAATTGGCAGAGTTCTTGAACCCGATGCGTCCACAGAAAGAGTATTTATTAGTCGTAATTCCAAGTGTAAAGCAATTCCTAAGTCAAAACTGAAGCTAAACACTGTTAAAAATTCCACTTCGATGCTTAATTATCTATAGTAATATCTCAAAAGAGCTGATTAGTTGCATAGTAACATGAGAAACAATATAGTGGCAGCATTCAAGGTCAGGGAATATAAATTAAATTTCTCAAAACTATAAGAAGATGTGACGAGAGTCTTAGTATAGTTGGGTTACGAAAGCGTTGCGTTAATAGCGTATCTGAGGGCTCCTCATTTAGACTCTCAGTTACAGGTCTCGTAATTCCCTGCGAAGTCACAAGAATGTGACCATGAAGGAAATGAATTTCGATAATAACGTTGTAAGGGTTCAAGAATGATAAAATAACAAATGGAAAACATGCGAAAATGAAATAAGAGTTGGAGGCCGCTAGTGGTATCAGATCAGTGGGTAGCAACGGCAGAAGAGTTTAGCGGGGACGAGCTACGGCAGCGACCAGCGGCACTGGCTTGAGTCGGCGCGACGTTCGTAGTCAGCGGATTTGCGCGGCGGCCCCGAGCTTCAGACGCCGGAAAGCTCGGCTGTAAGAGCGGCATACACAGAGCGAATAAATTCAGCGTTGACAACTCCAATAAGAAAGAGCCGTTGTTAGTGATTTCTGTTATTTCGTTGGTTGGTTGATTTGGGGAAGGGGCTCAAACAGCGAGGTCATCAGTCCCATCGGATTAGGGAAGGAAGGGGGAGGAAGTCTGCCGTGTCCTTTCAAAGGAACCATTCCGGCATTTACCTGAAGCGATTTAAGGATCTCACGGAAAACCAGAATGCGAGACCAGTGTGCTAACATCTGCGTCACTCCGCTCGGTTTCTGTTATTTGATGCGTTTGTTTTCTGTTCTTCACCGAAAAACTCTAGTATAAATATTAATAATTATATGTATACCTCAGTGGTATCATTGCGTTGATTAGAAAGATTTATAGAGTGCTGAGCCAAAACATCATGGCCATCTGCTTAATAGCTTGATGGGTCATCTTTGTCACGCAATACATTATCGGTTTAGCGTATCGTCGATTTTTAAGTTGGTAGATTTGTGGAGTTATGTGGCGCCAGCCGGTGTGGCCGAGCAGTTCTAGGCACTTCAGTCTGGAACCGCACGACCACTACGGTCGCAGTTTCGAACCCTACCTCGGGGCATAGATGTATGTGATGTCTTTAGTTAGTTAGGTTTAAGTAGTTCTAAGTTCTAGGGGACTGATGACCTCAGATATTAAGTCCCATAGTGCTCCGAGCCATTTGAAGTATTTGAGCTATGTGGCACCAAGTGTTTACGCACAAGTCGTGTAAGTCCCTTAAATAACTGGCCGCTGATTTGTGTACGCGGTGATGGCGGTCGATAGCGACCCAATTGAGAACTACCGGATCCGCATCAGAAGAATTTGGTCGCCGAGACATTAGATTTCACTGGCATGCTCTTCGAACGATTCTGGCTTCGAGGTACGGACAATTATACTGCTGAAACATGACATCATCGTCAGGGAGGACATCAAGCATGATGAGGTGGAGGTGGTCCGCAGCTGTCGACGTGTCTTCGATTACTGCCACAGGCCCCACGCAAGCGCAGGAGGAATGTCTACGATATTATAATACGCCCCCTCATGGTGCACGTTTCGAGTAGCTGTTCACTTCGATGACGGCATTTCTGGAGACGGTCATCGACCTGATGTAGCAAAATCGCGATTCATCCCACGAGCCGACACGTTTCCAGTAACACATGGTCCAGTCTCAACGATACCGAGTCCATTGCAATTATAACCGACGATGTCGTTAGGCCAACATATGAACATGCAGGGGTCGTCCGCTGCGGAGTCTCTTGGTTAACAATGTGCGCCGAATGGTGTGCTCCGAAACACATGTGCGTCCATCGTCATTGTGTTCTTTCGTCAGAGGTGCCACAGATCGTCATTTATCGTACTTTACAGAGCAGTCAAGCCTTCAAACCCCACGTTCTGTGAAGAGTCGTGGATGTCCAAACACTTAGCGCCTAGTGGTAATTTCCCTGCCCTTCTACCATTTTCCGTTAATTCTCACGACAGCAGCACTTGAACAGTCGATCAGCTTCATCGTTTTAGAGATACTCGTTCACAGTCGCTGCATAATAATTATCTGCCCTTTGGCAGTGTTGCTTATCTCCTTGGATTTCTGCAATTGTAGCGCATATCTTGGCTAGGGTAATCCCCCAACTGTCTCTGTTCGGTTTACATACTTTTCTTAGCGTGACATTTCCGCAACGCCACTAAAAGCCATACAGCCTTGCAGTGAGTAGTGATCATAATGTTTTGGCTGATCAGTCAATTACAGTGGTTCAGCTAACTGAACTGTAGCTCTGAGACTAGTGTACAAATCAGATGTGACCAGCAAAGTACACCTTGGTGCAAGTAGCTAAGGCATCCCACACTTGCACGAGACACTACGAGACGGCGGTTAATGCGATGATGACAGGCACAGCGCTGTGCACAGACCAGGAACCGCATTATCAGCCAAGGAGTGTCGCAATAATCGCAGCAGTCGTTTGCCTTCAGAGTAAGTAAAAGCTAGTTTGTCATGGCATACGGATCTCCTTCCGTGTCTAAAACATTGTTAGCATGCCGCGACAGCGTGGATGTGAAAGGTTTGTGCAGCTGACGGAGGTCAAATGGGGAAGTGTAGTGGTTCTGCGGGAGTCTGAGTAGTCATAACGCAGAACTGCGCTACACAGGAGGTCTCCACAGTCCGATATTTTCGCCAGTGGCCAGCAGAAGGCGCACATGCCCGTCAGCTAGGGTCGGTACAGCGGCGTCGTACAGATGCACGCCAAGACAGTCGCATCTAACTTAGTGCCATGTCGGGCCGCACCGTAACTTCACAGTATATTGGAGTCACTGTTGCTCCGGGGATATCAGCGACGACCCTTCGCAACTGTCTCCGTGAAGCAGGGCCACGATCCTGCGTGCTGTTAGAACGTCTTCCGCTCACGCCCCAACATTGAGCAGCCCGCCCCCAGTGGCGTCGCGATAGGATCCTATTGAAGGACAAATGGATACTTCTCGTCCTCAGTTACGAGAGTAGCTTCTGCCTTAGTGCCAATTATGGTCGTACGCGTAAGTGGCATTGTACAGCTGAGTGAGAACGTCTGGAATGAATGAAAGAGATACACGACCAGCACCCAGCAACATGCTGTGGGAAGCCATATATTACAATTCCTTTGCTCCTCTGATTACCGTAAATGGAACATTCAACAGTGCACGGTACCCTCAATACATTATTCACCCTGTCATGCTACCGTTCGTGCATGAAGAAGGATATGTGCATTTCCAATAAGACAATGCACGTTGTCATGTATCCCCTATAACTCAGCGTGATTTCCAAGGCATACAACAACTACTCTGGCTATCATTATCCCTGGGAATCCCTGTGTTCCACACTGAGCATTTTTGGGACACGATGAAACGTCATCTACATCTACTACATCTACATCCATACTCCGCAAGCCACCTGACGGTGCGTGGCGGAGGGTACCCTGAGTACCTCTATCGGTTCTCCCATCTATTCCAGTCTCGTATTGTTCGTGGAAAGAAGGATTGTCGGTATGATTCTGTGTGAGCTCTAATCTCTCTGGTTTTATCCTCATGGTCTCTTCGCGAGATATACGTAGGAGGGAGCAATATACTGCTTGACTCTTCGGTGAAGGTATGTTCTCGAAACTTTAACAAAAGCCCATACCGAGCTGCTGAGCGTCTCTCCTGCAGAGTCTTGCACTGGAGTTTATCATCTCCGTAACGCTTTCGCGAGTACTAAATGATCCTGTAACGAAGCGCGCTGCTCTCCGTTGGATCTTCTCCATCTCTTCTATCAACCCTATCTGGTACGGATCCCACACTGTTGAGCAGTATTCAAGCAGTGGGCGAACAAGCGTGCTGTAACCTACTTCCTTTGTTTTCGGATTGCATTTTCTTAGCATTCTTCCAATGAATCTCAGTCTGGCATCTGCTTTACCGACAATCAACTTTATATGATCATTCCATTTTAAATCACTCCTAATGCGTACTCCCATATAATTTATGGAATTAACTGCTTCCATTTGCTGACCTGCTATTTTGTAGCTAAATGATAAGGGATCTATCTTTCTATGTATTCGCAGCAATTTACACTTATCTACATTGAGATTCAATTGCCATTCCCTGCACCATGCGTCAATTCGCTGCAGATCCTCCTGCATTTCAGTACAATTCTTCATTGTTGCAACCTCTCGATACACCACAGCATCATCTGCAAAAAGCCCAAGTGCACTTCCGATGTCATCCATCAGGTCATTTATGTATATTGTGAATAGCAACGGGCCTATGACACTCCCCTGCGGCACACCTGAAATCACTCTTACTTCGGAAGACTTCTCTCCATTGAGAATGACATGCTGTCTTCTGTTATCTAGGAACTCCTCAATCCAATCACACAATTGGTCTGATAGTCCGTATGCTCTTACTTTGTTCATTAAACGACTGTGGGGAACTGTGTCAAACGCCTTGCGGAAGTCAAGAAACACGGCATCTACCTGTGAACCCGTATCTATGGCCCTCTGAGTCTCGTGGACGAATAGCGCGAGCTGGGTTTCACACGACCGTATTTTCCGAAACCCATGCTGATTCCTACAGAGTAGATTTCCAGTCTCCAGAAAAGTCATTATACTCGAACATAATACGTGTTCCAAAATTCTACAAGTGATCGACGTTAGAGATATAGGTCTATAGTTCTGCACATCTGTTCGACGTCCCTTCTTGACAACGGGGATGACCTGTGCCCTTTTCCAATCCTTTGGAACGCTTCGCTCTTCTGGAGACCTACGGTACACCGCTGCAAGAAGGAGGGCAAGTTCCTTCGAGTACTCTGTGTAAAATCGAACTGGTATCCCATCAGGTCCAGCGGCCTTTCCTCTTTTGAGCGATTTTAATTGTTTCTCTATCCCTCTGTCGTCTATTTCGATATCTACCATTTTGTCAACTGTGCGCCAATCTAGAGAAGGAACTACAGTGCAGTCTTCCTCTGTGAAACAGCTTTGGAAAAACACATTTAGTACTTCGGCCTTTAGTCTGTCATCCTCTGTTTCAGTACCATTTTGGTCACAGAGTGTCTGGACACTTTGTTTTGATCCACCTACCGCTTTGACATCTTGCGCGATCTGCAAGAACTGGCAAGAGATCTGGCCCAGTTCAGGAACCAGATGGAAATTGCTTGGCAGGACATTCCGCAAGACTACTTTCATCACCTCTACGATCGCCTCCATGAGAGAATTGCAGCCTGCGTTGGTGAAAAAGGAGGCGTAAGCAGAGTACTAGCTTTGGCAATTCGTGCGCTCTGTCGGCTGCACAAAATTATGTCTCTGGAGGCTTGATCGACTGTTGATACGTCCTCTGACTAGTCGACAAATTCTTGGTTTCTTTTTTTTTTCATTTTGCAGTAACGTATAAATATTGAAACAACATATTTCGTTTAGAGCATTTTAATTACAGGATATTTTAATTGAGTCTTTGCAACCACAATAAAATGTGAGTTTTGTCGTCAAACGCTCTTCGTTTTATGGAAAGGAAACATCAGTAGTGTTTAATGACAGATATTTACAATCTGACTTACTGTATACACCGAAAAACAGTTCGTTACGAGATGTTGATTTTTACTTATAGTCTTTTATGCTTGGTTTTTCTCTCACATCAGGGAACGCCGTTTGCTTTCACGCTTTTGAGTTATTTCTTCGTTATGCATTGGTGATTCTAGCGTAATCCCACACTGCTTTGCAGAACTATGCACTTTTTGATGTTAAACACAACACATTGTCTTACTACCACTTTTTATTTGAATCGTTCTCGGAAACATGTATGTTTTGTACTGTTGTCAAATATGCCGTAGTTTTTCTTTGATCGGAAACTGTGCTTTTCTTCCGCAGTTTGTCATTTGTGTGTTATTCCATTTAATTATGCTATTATGTATTTATTTAATGCGTAATAGAAATGAAGCAGTAGTGATGGAGTTAAAAATCTTAGTACGACTAGGTGTGGGTGGGGGGCCGGAGGTTGGAGGAGGAGGCAATGACGAGTTAATAGTAAGTACAAAGTAATGGGATAGAAATGAGTTGGAGGAAAAGGGTGAGGAACAAGAGGTGGTATGAAATGGTGGGAGTAGACAGGGAGGGAGGGAGAGGGAGAGAGAGAGCGAGAGAGAGAGAGAGAGAGAGAGAGAGAGAGAGAGAGAGAGAGAGAGCGTGAGATTATGGGAAAGAGAAAGTAATTTTTTCTATGTGATTTTCTCAATTGTTTTATACAATGCTTGGTTTCCAATAATTAGGCGGTCATTGAGTAGCTGTTTATTGTGTGTTAATGCTTTCTGTTTATGAAAGTTCTCTTGGAGAGGAAGGAAGTGTCTGTCGTTCCTGATTTATATGATGTTCATATCTTTTACTACAGTGCTTTGTCTTTCGTATTCCTGTTTAATGTGGTCTGGAAATGTTGAATGCCCGCATCTCGTGGTCGTGAGGTAGCATTCTCGCTTCTCACGCCCGGGTTCCCGGGTTCGATTCCCGGCGGGGTCAGGGATTTTCGCTGCCTCGTGATTGTGGGTGTTGTGTGCTGTCCTTAGGTTAGTTAGGTTTCAGTAGTTCTGAGTTCTAGGGGACTCATGACCATAGATGTTAAGTCCCATAATGCTCAGAGCCAAATGTTGAATGGTTTTAGCGATTTGCATCCCGTGATGTGCTCTTTATATATTGTGTCAAATTTTCTGCCAGTAATGCCAATGTAAATTTTTTTCAGAGACCCTGTATTTGAGCTGATAGATGCCAGACTGTTAGCATCTCTTTTTGTTTTGGTTTAGGGTACTTTTTGTACTGAGTTATTTGTTATGAAAGCAATGTGTTTTGATATGGCGGTATAAGTATTTTAAGGTTGGTTGGTTGAGTCGGGGAAGGGGACCAAACAGTTAGGTCATCGGTCCCATCGGATTAGGGATATGGAAAGAAGTCGGCCACTTCCTTCAAAGGAACCATCCCGGCATTTGCCTGAAGCCTAATCACGGCGCCACCTCGCTAAGTATAAATATTTTAAATGGAAACAGATACACTATAATAAATAGGGAACAAGGATACTGATGGTATTTGAAATGTATCCAATACATGCACAAAATCGCGAAATACTAGGAAAATAAGTCTCGCTAGCCAGTCGTGCTATTTTCCTTTCGTCAGGAATTCGTAATCGGACTGCAGTGGAAAATGATTACCTGAATATAATCGGTAATTGTAAGTCAAAGTTCGACTCCAAGTAGCACATGGATATGGATCTAGGTAGTTTTGATATACCTATTAGGTGTTGTTGTCATCCTCAAATCCAATGGAAGGCTATGTGTTTTCCCAGAAGTGGCAAGTAGCTGATACCCTAGAAACTACTATAATGCACAAATCTTTGTCTCAGAAGGTGGGTAGAGGTGAAAGAATATGAACTGGTTATGTCACTATCCTCCTCATGGTACATTGCTCCTGCTAACTGGTCAAAACCAAACTAAATTTTTTTTTCTTTTTACAAGTAAACCGTAAGTTGATAGGACGTTTAGTCTTATCGACTCTCATTCCTCAGGACTGGCACTACACGACTGTTGCTTGGCTTCTTCACATTATTTTACCAGCATATCCATTTCCATGTCTCTTTTGCCACAATGCTACACTAGGTGCTGCTGAACTCTATACTGCTACACATACTAAGCCGAAGGGCATTCAGTATGTCAACCATTATGCTAAAATTAAATGACTGATCCCATCAGTTACAGTCATCAGACTTAAAAGGAATATAGTGGTCAAACATAAACCATTAGAACCCATTAGCATGGTCAACTAATTTGCCTATTGAACAAGCCTAACAAACACATTTGTAACTTTTTATTTAATAGACTTAATATAACGGAGACAATAACGGCATGTATACTTCCCTAGAAGGGCAAAGTGAATAAAGTGTGGAAATAACTATATACAGTTCAATTATTACTTAAATAACATTAAAATGCTAGTAATTGTGGCAGATAGTAGTAACTGTGTTTACCTATGTGCTCTCGCACCTCATAACTGCTCAGTTGTTGGAATACAGCTGATATGGAAATGACAATTGTGCATTACAGCAGTGCGTGGTGGCAGCCTACCGACTAGAGCATGGCTTCGGGACGCGCAGCTAGTTTTTACGGGTCTTGGGTTCTGCGTTGGCTGGCTTCTGCCAGTGACTGCCACGTTGCCCCAGCCAAAGGTGCAGTCTGTCAGAGCGCACCACGACTACTCAGACTGTCAGCTGCAATTCTGCACTGACCGCTGAGGTCAATCGTAATAAGGAATTTTGTGAGGGCCTTCCTAAGAAGGGGTGCAAACGTTTAGTCTTTCCCTTTCTACAGCCAGATTCCTAGCCAACCCTCATTGTACGGTCTTATATTCTGGAAGTGAAACATTTTTTAGAGTTCATTTAACTTGCCTAGCAATACCAGGGGCGCTGTTTGCCTACACGTGTTTCCAGATGGTACTGAACCGTCTAGATAGAAGTTTTGCCGCTGTAGAATCAAAAACTGCTGGTAACTTATCTAGTTCGAATGCTGACGGCATCTTGTGTCCATATACCATCTTGAACGGTGTATAGCTAATAGATTCACGTTCTGTCGCATCATATGACGACGGAAGACAAAGAAGCAATTTGTCTCAGTATGTATAGCTGTGATTCACATAATACAACAGCGTTTTGAGAATACAATTATGGGAACGCTGGCTATTACTTTTTGGGAGGAAGGGAGTAGTTCGCCACTTACTCATTTTTAATACCTTGTAAACGTATGTGAAAAGATGCAACAAGGAGCTGCTCCCTTGAATTGTTATGATAGCTTCAGGGCTATCAAATGGCAAAATAGTATGTGTTACAAAAAGCTTTGGTGGCCACTGACACAGTCATATCTACCAGAGGAACCATAATTAAACATTTGTAAACGTGGTCAATACTTGATAAAACGTATTTATTATTTTGAGCTGAAATCTAGAATGGTCCATGTATGTCAAGGGCAGCTTAGGCCAAAGGTTATTGGCTTCTGAAGGGGCTTGAAGAAGATTTTATGGTTTTGCATATTGTGTTATATGCACACATGGTAAGCAAGACTTGTATAACTTTCCAAGTCATGCTAATGAATGGGCCACCAGTCATGTTTGTACGTTGCTTCCCTTTCTTGCAGTGAGGAATACTTACACATTATCATATGATGGCTGTAAAATTCTTTCTCTAAGGCAATTTGTAATTATCCGGTGATTGTCTTTTTTTATAAAGGATTTTATCAGTGATCATAAAGTTTGTCGACGATGGAATTGCTTGCATTCTTTGTTTTCTTGCTGTTAATTCCTCTAATTTGGCAACCAGTACTTCTTAGCCTATATATACTGAACTTTCTGACGCAATGTATCAGTCCGTTAGAACTTTCCTGATATCTCGTGATTGGGTCCACCTGAATAACTGAATCCACTGTAAATTTAGATTTGACATTCACAAATAGACTCCTTCCCATCCAATTGCATACAGTACCACAGTCAGTTGACTTAAGCAATGAAGTGCGTCTGTCTTCTGAAAATGGTAGGACGAATCCTTGTCCTCCCTTCTCAGACGACTGTCAGAAGATGACTACGTAGCAGCACTTTAGTATGTGGGTTTTTCTGTTGACAGTACCTGTACTGCAATCGTATATTCTCCCTTAGCAATCGAAATTAATCACCCGCAAGCCTAAAGGGTGTGTTATCTCACATCCTAAACCACTGAGAGAACAGCAAGGCCACCGGAAGACACGCTATCTTAACTTTTTCTTATCTAGTCTCTGATCAACGCCACATTTCCCACCTTTTATAATCTTTGGCTTCTTATCGTATTGGTCTGTGATAATGAGAGCTCAGAACGTTGACTACTCTGGCTCCCTATGCGTTCCCCGAATGCCTGCATCGACTTCATTTCCTCTGCTGGCAGCTCTAACTCCTTGTGAATTCCTATTTTACTGGTACGGTAGTGGCTTTTTTCTATACAACGTTTACAATAAGGCGCTCAGCACTCCTGCGTATGGTCGATGGCAACGACCACACCTGGCTCCAGTTATGGATACCTGCCGTCCATCAGTCGCATGGCACGTAGTTGCTACAAACAGGTTTGCCTCTTCCCCCAATAGAAGGAGTCGTACCACTTCTTGTAAGGTACCAAGGAATGCGGACTTGACCTAGCTTCGTATTCTAAGATGTTTCTCTAAAAAAGACATCAATAGAATGAGCCTCCACCTCACGAAGCAGGATTTTTGTCAGAATTTATGTATGGAGAGCAACGGTTCGGATTCTATCTGCAGATCAGTCAAAATCCTCGGCAGGTTTTCTTCTCGAGGAAGACAACTTAGCCCTATGAAAGCTATCACTCGTTTTCTCTGGGAAACATTCAGCCAACCCGCGCTCATGCGTTTCAAAAGAGAAAGCATTTGAAAGTGAATCTAGTGATTCAATACAGGTCCTAGAATCACCGGACAATTTACGTCGAGCAGCATTCCAATGGAGTTCACCGGGCCCTGCGCACATTCAACCAACATCTCTAGTATTCTGTAAAAACGTGTGACCATTTCCATTTGATTTTCCCAAAAAATGCGGTATAAAGTTATCAAAAGAAACTTCTGCTACTGGATTATCTGCCGCTATCGCAGGCGGTGAGCCCACAAGAACTTGCTAAGTTGAAGCTATTGCTACAGAAGGATTTGTCTGTACCTTCCCGTCCCCAATAGAGACAGCTGCAGCCACTGTTGCATCATTCATATTTTCCTTTAATTGCTGGTTCTCAAAAATAACAGTTGTAATTTGCTGCTGTAGCTGCTCCACATTGACCTCATTCACAACGTAATTGCTATTAATAATTCTCTCTGCAGTTAAAGTACTTTCGCTACATGTATCCTTCCTCAGTATTTGACTCAATCTACAGCCTATAAACTTCATGCAATTGGCAAAGTGATAAAATGCTATTTAATAGCACAGTGCCTGGGGGCTTGTGACTAATGAAAAAATGATTAACCCCTTATTACCATTGATTTGTGCCTAATACACCGTGTGATCAAACGTATCCGGAAACCTAGCTAAAAATGACTTACAAGTGCCGGCCGTTGTGGCCAAGCGGTTCTAGACGCTTTAGTCCGGAAACGTGCTGCTGCTACGGTCGCAGGTTCTAATCCTACCTCCGGCATGGATGTTTGTGATGTCCTTAGGTTATTTAGGTTTAAGTAGTTCTACGTCTAGGGGACTGATGACCTCAGATGTTTAGTCCCATAGTGCTTAGAGCCATTTTGACTTACAAGTTCGTGGCGCCCTCCATCTGTAATTCTGGAATTCAATATGGTTTTGGCCCACCGTCAGCTTGGATGACAGCTTCCACTCTCGCAGGCATACGTTCAGTCAGGTGCTGGAACGATTCTTGGTGTATGGCAAACCCATTCTTCACGGAGTGCTGCACTGAGGAGAGGTATCGATGTCGGTCGGTGAGGCCTGTCACGAAGTCGGAGTTCCAAAACATCCCAAAGGTTTTCTACAGGATTCAGATCAGCACTCTGTGCAGGCCAGTCCATTACAGGGATATTACTGTCGTGTAACCACCCAGCCACAGGTCTTGCATTATGAACAGGTGCTCGATCATGATGAAAGATGCAATCACCATCCTCGCATTGTTCTTGGACAGTGGGCAGCAAGAAGGTGCTTAAAACGTCAATGAAGGCCTGTGCTACGTTAGCGACACGCAAAACAACATGGGATGCAATCCTCCGCCATGAAAAACACGACCATACCATAACATCATCGCCACCGAATTTTACTATTGGCACTACACACGCTGGCAGATGACGTTCGCCGGACATTCGCCTTACCCACAACCTGCAATCGGATCGCCACATTGTGTACCGTGGTTCGTCCCTTCACATAATATTTTTCCACTGTTCATTCGTCCAATGTTCGTTTGGCATTTACCTGCGTGATGTGTGGCTTACGAACAGCCGCTCGGCCATGAAATCAAAGTTTTCACACCTTCCGCCTAACTGTGATAGTACTGCAGCTCGGGGTACCAGCGCGGTCTTAGGCGTCTTGTCACGGTTCGCGCGTCTCCCCCCGTCGGAGGTTCGAGTTCTCCCTCCGGCTTTGATGTATATGTTGTCCTTATTGTAAGTTAGTTCAAGTTAGATTAAGTAGTGTGGAAGCCTTGGGACCGATGAACTCAGCAGTTTGGTCCCATAGGAACTTACCACAAATTTCCATTTGTCATAGTGATTGCAGTGGATCCTGATGCAATTTGAAATTCCTGTGTGGTGGTCTGGATAGATGTCTGCCTATTACACATTACGACCCTCTTGAACTGGCAGCGGCCCCTGTCAGCCAACAGACGAGGTCAGCCTATACGCTTTTGGGCTGTATATGTCCCTTCACGTTTCCACTTCACTATCACTTCGGAAACAGTGGACCTAGGGATGTTTAGGAGTGTGGAAATCTTACGTACAGACGTATGGCACAATTGAAACCGCATCATCTGGCCTAGTTCAAAGTCCGTGGGTTCCGCTCTCTCCCGATGTCTAATGACCACTGAGGTCGCTGATAGTAGGTAGGTGCCTGCACAATGCACCTAATATGAGAAACGTATGTTTTCGGGGGGGGGGGGGGGGGGGGGGGAGGTGTCCTGATACTTTTGATCACGTAGTGTATCACCATTTATTAAATTTCTTTTGAAATAGTACAATGAAGCCACCGATGCTGTTGTAAGACTAAATGTATATACCATCTGATGATGAGTTGCTAGGCAGCTCGAAACCGGTCATGGTTAAATAAAATACATCTACATAAAAGGCGACTGGTTGCAGTAATTTCTGAAAACAGTGAAAGTAAATATATCTAAAGTTTCTCTAACGTAAATTTGAGTTTGTATTATCGTTTTTATGACTGGTTTAGAAACAAAACCAGAGGAGCAGTATGTAGCTTTGATACAAAATTTATTAAATATTTTTGTTCGTTATTTAGGACTGCAATTTGTTTTAAAGCATTATAAGTAGGTGGAGGATCCGAAATGTGAGATTGTGTATAGGAAAACTACGAATTTGCTTCCAAATGTGTCACATGACGTGATGGGTGGTTCAAAACTTGTGTCGTAGTGGTTTTAAAAATAAGCGTCCAAAAAAAATTGATTGTATTTTGCCATTAACTTATTGTATTCATTACTCACTATGATAATAAATATTAATTTCTTGGAAAAATTTTAAATTGTGTAGTTTTAATATCGTTGGATCTCAAAGGGTTTAACAAAAATTTAACGATGTTACATTCACAATACGCAATTTTCTACGTTCATGAAATAAAAATAACTATACCATTTATGTGGCTTTATTTCCGATGAACAGTGCCTGCGGCTTCGTGACGTGACTGAGGTAGCAGACAAGACGGAGTAGCCACCAAGCTGGAACGGTGGATAAGTGAAAATGAACTGAATCTCGTACAATTGGTATCAGCATATTATTTTGGGAATTACTACGAGTACATTATCATCCTGCAAGGACGGCTGTAGAACATTGCAGTTTACTTGGTAGTTCGACTTCCTTCACTTGTGACGTTAAGTCAGCCATGGGATCGGTGACAGTTTTACTTTAAAAAATAAATCAGTTGCATTGATCGGCAACAGCTTTTGTTACTTCCCCCTTATAACTCGTTTCAGAATACCTCCTTCCCTCGACCTGTGAAACAAAAACAAAATGTGCAAATGATATTTGACTTTTCCTTTTTCTTTTGTGCTACTTACACAAGAACTACTTTTATCCCCGGTAACGTTGAATGGCGGATGTTCTTTCAGACAACATCCATTTCACTTCTCAGCTTTATTGGTACTTTTTTTCCTATGCAATTATTAATCAATCACTATGTCCTTACGGAAGGGTATTGACATGCATCTTAATAAGAGGTTGACACTAGTTAGTGTACATTAAGTAGTATATTTGCTGGAGTTAATTTTGTGGCTGGGTATAATTTCTGTCTCCTCCGAGTAGAGGCTGACTGTACATTCGCTATCGGTTGGCAAAGGGGACTGGTTTTTCGCAGAATTGTCCACGCCGGAGATAAGGCTGTACAAAAGCTTTACCTCAGACCCACGACACTGGCTCCACATCCCTCAGGGATGGTGTATCGGGGACCGTGCGCATTGGTGATACCGGAATTGGCAGAGCTTATTTACTGCGAGCCAGTGCAGGGCGTTGACTGTGGAGAGAATAGTGTGGATGAAGCCACTGGACGCCACGATGACGTGGCCAGAACACTGGCTCCCATGGCAGAATGGCGCCAGATTTTTTTACATCACCCACGGCTGCAAGATATATTTTCCGCTGAGAACGGCGAAACTCACTTTGGTTGGCTGTGCAGTTGATGTAAGTTGATTAAGCTGGTGATGAGATAGCACGGAGTCACACTGATTTGGTGAAGGCATTTTTGGCACGGTCCTGAAATTAGCCTCAGAGCCTAGAAGCGCTTTGCCGCGGCAGATAGTCAAATGGGCGCTGTGCTCCTAAGTAGGGAAGTTCTACAATCAGAAGGGCGTGGTGCGCCGAGCAGGGAAGTGTTTTAGAAGAAGGATGTGAGGTACAAGAAGGTTTGTTTGAAACGCGCACAGGATCCCGTGCCGTTAGACTGCGTCTGGGCGCAGCGAGTGGGGGGTAGCGGCCGGCACCGTGAAGACTGTTAAATAGCGGGTGTTTGCAACGGGACATTTGTTCCAGACGTCTGCGTCCATTGGTAAGAACATTTGCAGCGTTGCTGTTAGGGAGAGTCGAGTGTTAGTACACTGTCTGCGGTGAGCTTATTTCCACCTGTTTTCGGTCAAACACTCAATAATTGCTAGAGCATTTAATCGGTTCGCAATCATAATCAATTTCTGAATTATATTTACAGTCAGATGATGTCATCGGAGATTTCTGTCCATGGGAATTAAGGATATTAATTTCCATTTCTGTCATGCCTTTGCCAACGATAGTTTGTGATGTTTGTTACGTGCAGAGTTTATCATCAGCGTTTGTATTTTTGATTAACTGTTTGTGTTGTGCTTTCTGATCTTTGGAGTAATAAAGACATTCTTTACATGGTACCTAATATTAGATTTCGGTAGAGTAAAAACTTTGATTCATTATTTTGGATGGGTTTAATACTTTGCTCATTGGTTACCACGACTGCTGTGAGTGTAGAGCTACTTACCGTGCGGGGCCACCTCTAGTTAGGTTTATCCTTGCGTGTGGGTCTCGGTAGGTTTCTGAAGGTTGTTTTCCTGTGCTAAAGGCAAATTCTGGGGCAGGAAGTCGCAATAGGTACGCACAGGCTACCATTGCAGCACCTCACTCTGCATGGCAAAGAGCCTTTGAAAAGATCGTGCTCTTGAACCGGCTAGTCCACTTATATTATCTTTTTTTCCCACTACAGATTTGAATAGCTAGTAGTGGACACCTTTTTCAGTGTTAGTTAATCTTAAAAATGCTGATCTGCACCATGGTTCGGAGTTCACGTCAAACTATAGGCTCCCTACAACTAACTAAGTCAGTTCGAAGGTCGGAGAAAGGCAACGGCATACACCCTTCAATACGACTGTCGATCACGCATAGTAAAAGACTGTTGTTGTTGTTGTTGTTGTTGTCTTCAGTCCTGAGACTGGTTTGATGCAGCTCTCCATGCTACTCTATCCTGTGCAAGCTTCTTCATCTCCCAGTACCTACTGCAACCTACATCCTTCTGAATCTGCTTAGTGTATTCATCTCTTGGTCTCCCTCTACGATTTTTACCCTCCACGCTGCCCTCCAATGCTAAATTTGTGATCCCTTGATGCCTCAAAACATGTCCTACCAACCGATCCCTTCTTCTAGTCAAGTTGTGCCACAAACTTCTCTTCTCCCCAATCCTATTCAATACCTCCTCATTAGTTACGTGATCTACCCATCTAATCTTCAGCATTCTTCTGTAGCACCACATTTCGAAAGCTTCTATTCTCTTCTTGTCCAAACTAGTTATCGTCCATGTTTCACTTCCATACATGGCTACACTCCAAACAAATACTTTCAGAAACGACTTCCTGACACTTAAATCTATACTGTATGTTAACAAATTTCTCTTCTTCAGGAACGCTTTTCTTGCCATTGCCAGTCTACATTTTATATCCTCTCTACTTCCACCATCATAAGTTATTTTACTTCCTAAATAGCAAAACTCCTTTACTGCTTTAAGTGTCTCATTTCCTAATCTAATTCCCTCAGCATTACCTGGTTTAATTTGACTACATTCCATTATCCTCGTTTTGCTTTTGTTGATGTTCATCTTATATCCTCTTTTCAAGACACTTTCCATTCCGTTCAACTGCTCTTCCAAGTCCTTTGCTGTCTCTGACAGAATTACAATGTCATCAGCGAACCTCAAAGTTTTTACTTCTTCTCCATGAATTTTAATACCTACTCCAAATTTTTCTTTTGTTTCCTTTACTGCTTGCTCAATATACAGATTGAATAACATCGGGGAGAGGATAAAACCCTATCTCACTCCTTTCCCAACCACTGCTTCCCTTTCATGCCCCTCGACTCTTATAACTGCCATCTGGTTTCTGTACAAATTGTAAACAGCCTTTCGCTCCCTGTATTTTACCCCTGCCAACTTTAGAATTGGAAAGAGAGTATTCCAGTCAACAAATCAACCACTTACCTGATGATGGAACTACTCCTAAACGTTTTATGAGGTAGTTTGTTGGCAATCAACCCATGTGATTTATTCAGTACATCCACTTTCATTTTAAAATAATCTATCTTATTCCCGTCGACAATACCTTACATATTATTAATTCCTGTCATTGTATTATCAGACATGCAACTGCAATTTAAATCTAAAGAGGTACGAGAAAAAAAAAACATCCCATTTCATTTCGTAGTGGCACATTGCACTTTATGCTTACATTTTGTCCTCCATCACATTTAGTCAAACTAGTATCGCATGCTTCAAATAAAAATAATAATGCTGTAGTTGGTCCATTTAACAGCAATGGACATGAAGAGCGAACAGTGTATACGTGCTAACAAATAAAGGACCACCATGCATAACCGAATTATACATTACATGTGATGAAAAGGCTACTTTGCGGTCCGTTGGGCACTCATTCTACGAAGAGAGCACGAGAAGTTGCTTCTTCTGAGCAGGCATCCTCAAAAGCAATTGCAGAAGACAAATTCGGGAACATATCAGAACATATCATATTAGAAAATTCGTCGCTGGTTTCACTCGATCCATAAAATCCGATAACAGACTTTTTATGGGATAGTTACAAGTTGAATAAAAATAGAGGAGAATCATTATAGTGGGACTGCATCTCACCCTTAGCTACATAAAGCGGTACATTCAATGAAAATACGCATATACACGCTTCAGAGCTTCATCTAGAGTGGGCCAACGGAGCCTTCAGCGAAGTGCAAAATACAGGACGCTTCAGGTAACGTGTCCGTTAAAAAAATAGGTAAAAGGAAAATTTATTTAGCCAGGTAAACGTAAGAAACTTTACTCTTTCTGTGATACTATGATCATAGTTTATTTAGTTATATTCCAGAGAATAACGGGTATGCGTTGTATTCTGTTTTTAAATATAACATTGTATTTTTCTGTTGTGTATCTGATGTTCTTAAACCAAGGGCGAACAAATCTGTTTAAATCTGCCTAAATCTGATTTAGGCAGTTAGAAATGTCGCGTGTCTAGTTGGCTAGTCTCCCCTCGGACGCCTCCCCAGGTGGCGGATAGGGGAATGCTCACCAGACGTGGCGGGCACGGGGGTAATAAAACACCCGCGGTGGACCAATACTAGCACAACAAGAAGACATATCTCGAAGCCGTAGAGAAGGCAATCCGTCTAGGAAATATCAACTGCGAAATAAAATCAGCTTAAAGATGGAAGCCTCCCATAGACCGTACCATGTGCAGCGCTTGACACGCGTCCAGAGGTCACTCGAATTGCTAAAAATCCAAAGACAATTTCACTCCGGACTGATCACTATACGCTGACACGCGAAAGACATAAGGTAAAGAGTAAGGGTAAATCACATATATCAGAAACGTTTAAATAAGTAATATGGGATGTTAGAGGTCCGACAGTTAAAGAAATAGAACTGGAACAAGAACTAAGCAATGATAAGACCGATATAGCTGCCACAACCGAAACGGGGAACGATCGAATTTCAGAATTGTGTGATTTGTTGCGGAGCACTGCATGCACGAAGGGCTGCTGCTGAAGTCTCCATCCGAGTGCGATAAACTTTAAAGAATAGAATACATTCGTACACATAGATAAACGAAAGAATGCTAGTGCGACGTCTTCAAATTGCGAGAGGATACCTCTCCTTATTGTCTTTGTATGAGTCAGAAGAAGCAAGAACTCAAAATTCTATTGAATTTTATGACCTGTTACAGAATGATTATATACTTCTCGTGGGAGACTTAAACTCCCGATTGGGCAAGAGACCCATTGGAGGTGTAACAGGTACAGAGGGTGAAAATACACTAAATAACAATAGAAAGAAGCTAACAGACTTGGCCACTAAACATCGCGACATTCATAAATTTACATGGACACCTCGAGGTACAGCTTCAGTGATAGACAACAGAATATTCTCGCAAATAAAAAATCATGGGTAAGAATAAACGACACATGAGTGTACAGAATCTTCGATGTATCATCAGATCACTTCTTACTACGAAATGAAATAATTTTCTTACAAAGATGGAAGAAACCATGCATAACTACCCAGTCGGATGTAAGACCCTACAGGTTCCACGTACTCAAAGACTATATTATCAAACCAATATACCAAAAGAGACTAAATGCGGAACGTCTAACGAAACCAGTAAGCAACAACATAAATAGAGATTGAACTAATATTAAGGAAATTATAATGCACGTAGACACTGCAGCATTAGGCGTGAGGAAAAAGAAATACTTCAAACGGGGATTCAAGATTTGGAATGATCATATACCAAGTTAATAAAATACAGAAAGGGAGAGAATCCAAACACTTTGTCGTTACGTAATAATGTGGATTACAGAGAGAATTATAAAAGTAAATTTGCTTTACTAAAGAACGAAGTACGAAAAATTAGACGGAAAGGTTTGGACTGATATGTGAGTGAAACGGAACGTGGTATTCATGGAATAGAAAGCAAACCTTACAAGTTATTGAAGCACTTAAATAAGCAAGAAGGAGATACTTTACAGTTAAATGTAATATCCGAAAAAGAATAATTAAAATACTGAAATATCTGTGGACTGATAATAGAGAAGAACCAGAAATAAACACCAATGCTGGGCTCCGTAGATATGATAACAATGGAACAGCTACAAAATGTGATCAAAGAAACAAAAAATAGAAAGCTACCTGGCACTGATAATATAAACATGGAGCTGACGGAATATGTAACTACTCAACTAAGACATAAACCATTATATTCTATGAATGTTTTCTGGCTGCGCGGACATGTACCAGACGGATGGAGCGCAGTTTTGTACGTCCATTTTTTAAGAAGAAGGTGATAAATTACAATGGGCAAATTACCGAGCAATAAGTCCACTAAATTCCTGATAAAATTTTTAAAATTATAAACAAGAGATTATTACCAATAGCGGAAGCACGTATGTTAGAGGTGCAAAATGCTTTTAGAGAAGACAGACCATTCTGGGTTTTTTTTCCACCTTCTCACGAGTAACCGAGAAAAAAACGGAATTTAGATTGACAACTTACCGTACTATGTTTTTATCGACTATGAATAGGCGCCTAACAAGTTAAAGAGGAAAATGCTATGGAAACCACTTAAGAAACTAAGAATTACAGCATATCCTAATACGACAAGTCAGTCATTGGATCAAAATAATAAAGTAAGGGCCTGTACTGTGAGGAATGCGAGAATATCTGCCGATATCAATCAAAAAGTCAGACAAGGCTGCCCACTGTCCTCTATCCTTTTTAATGTTGACATTGCCGATGTCATTCGCAAATGGTTGATTTTATTAAATTACACATTAGGAAGTGATAATTTTTATTTTATGACGATGCCATGACCAGATGATAATACGATAATCTGAATAAAACTTTCAAATTGCAGCTAATTTTGGAATGAGAACATCAACAGATAAAACAAAAGAGACAGCATTTCAAGAACTACAACCCATAAGAGCCGAAGTTGTAACAGATGGACACATAATTGAACAAGTAAGAGAGTTTAAATATTTAGGATGCAGTTTTAATTTTCACAAGTCGGATGATGTAGAGCTAATGTTGGCCAGATTCAGACATTTCTGTGAAACTATACAACGTAAATTGAAACATAACGTTCGGAAAGGAAAATTAATTGAACGCTGCAAACTAATAGCTTTATCTTTGCTGCTATATGGTACCAAATGATGGATCCTAACATCTGATCTATAACAACGAATCGTATCACCGTCCCTCGGTTTTGTAACGGGATTTTCATTATTGGACCACAAAGAAATGCCGATGTTAGACAAGAACTACATGTTGAACCTATTACAAATATGATTTAAAACAGCGATTGAAGTGGAAAGACCCTGCCCAGTGTACATATAACGATGGAATAACTACACTACTGGCCATTAAAATTGCTACACCAAGAAGAAATGCAGATGATGAACGAGTATTCATTGGACAAATCTATTATACTAGAACTGACATGTGATTACAATTTCACGCAATTTCGGTGCATAGATTCTGAGAAATCAGAACATAGAACGACCACCTCTGGTCGTAATAACGGCCTTGATACGCCTGGCCATTGAGTCAAACAGCGCTTGGATGGCGTGTACGAGTACAGCTCCCATGCAGCTGCATCACGATACCACAGTTCATCAAGAGTAGTGGCTGGCTTATTGTGACGAGCCAGTTACTCGGCCACCATTGGCCAGACGTTTTCAATTGGTGAGAGGTATGGAGAATGTGCTGGAAAGGGCAGCAGTCCAACATTTTCTGTATCCAGGAAGGCCCGTACAGGACCTTCAACATGCGGTCGTGCATTATCCTGCTGAAATGTAGGGTTTCACAGGGATCGAATGAAGGGTAGAGCCACAGGTGGTAACACATCTGAAATGTAACGTCCACTGTTCAAAGTGCCGTCAATACGATCAAGAGGTGACCGAGACGTGTAACTAATGGCAGCCCATACCATCACGCCGGGTGATACGCCATTATGGCGATGACGAATGTACGCTTCCAATGTGCGTTCACCGCGATGTCGCCAAACACGGATGCGACCATCATGATGCTGTAAGCAGAACCTGGATTCATCGGAAAAATGGACATTTTGCCATTCGTGCACCCAGGTTCGTCGTTGAGTACACCATCGCTGGCGCTCCTGACTGTGATGCAGCGTCAAGGGTAACCGCAGCCATGGTCTCCGAGCTGATAGTCCATGTTGCTGCAAACGTCGTCGAACTGTTCGTGCAGATGGTTGTTGTCTTTCAAACGTCCCCATCTGTTGACTCAGGGATCGAGACGTGGGTGCCTGCCATCTCGACTGCTAGTGTTACGAGGCCGTTGGGATCCAGCACGGCGTTCCGTATTACCCTCCTGAACCCACCGATTCCATATTCTGCTAACGGTCATTGGATCTTTGCCAACGCGAGCAGAAATGTCGCGATACGACAAACTGCAATCGCAATAGGATAGAATCTGACCTTCATCAAAGTTGGAAACGTGATGGTACGCATTTCTCCTTCTTACACGAGACATCACAACGTTCCACCAGGCAACGCCGGTCAACTGCTATTTGTGTATGCGAAATCGGTTGGAAACTTTCATCATGTCAGCATGTTGTAGGTGTCGCCACGGGTGCCAACCTTGCGTGAATGCTCTGAAAAGCTAATCATTTGCATATCACATCATCTTCTTCCTGTCGGTTAACTTTCGCGTCTGTAGCACGTCATCTTCGTGGTGTTGCAATTTTAATGTACAGTAATGTAAATCGTTAATACAATGTAATCGAAATAGCGAGAGGGACGTTGGACGTCCCTTAAAGAGATGTTGTGAACATTTCTGAGGTTGAACAGCCTAATCCTTGAAGACGACTATGATGATGAGGATGATAACGATGATGAGTTAGAAGTGTTCAAAGATTTATGGGTAGATGCAACATGCTGCGCATTATTCACTGTATTCAGACGGATGTTCTGGTGGGGGGAATGTTCATTTATGTGGGGTGTTCAGATGAAAGCTAAGTTCCCCGAATGTACATCTCAGTGTGCCTTTTGGGCAAACTTCGGATACGATGTACAGTTGCTGGTGTCATGGAGCGACAAACGTAAGCTCGTATTGTGGTTATCGGTACATAAACACGATTTCTTAATTATATTTAAATAAAGAAATGAATTAATGCTAAATTATGCCACCGTGCCAGCGATTACTGAGGCGTCATACTATCATACAGGCAATCTGTTGCTCACTTTTAGCATAACAGCGCGCAGGATGGAGGATGGGCTGGGAGATTATTATGTTGCAAGCACATACGATATCTACATCTACTTTTTGACAGCTGTCTAACAGTGTGTGGCAGAAGGACACTCTCTATTGTCTGCATTCTCGAGGAGAGTACATACACTGTCACTCGATTTAATTGTAGTGGATTGTACCGTAGCTGTACACAGATAGTGTGAGTTCCCATCTAACTCTCAGTCGGTTTCCAGCGATATCCGGAGACCAACAACAGCGAATTCCAGCCCTGTGATGCCGTCCCTAAAACACGCAGCCTCGCCTACTGATGCAAGCCCGGCGTTCAAGTGGCTCCATCGCCGTCACTGGAACCTCTCGTTAGCACGCCCACCCACACCCCTGTCCTCCCGATTCTGCATCCCAGCTACCGGTGGGCATACCTTCGGTTCTACATGCAAAATAAACGTTGGAGGGACGCTAAGCCTCTGCCTGTAGGCTACAAGATGAACAGGATGAGATCGTCACTACCACAGAAGTCCCTGGCCCTGAAGAGACGGCGTAAGAAGGTTATCACATGGGCTAAACCGCTGGCAACAGACAGTTGGTATATCTTGCCGTTGTGTGGAGCACAGTCGCTTGGGACTGTTGTGCTTCCCTGACGACTATCGGTAAAACCGTGGTCCATTTTACGTGCTGTGAATCAGGATTTTTTCTTTCTCTTAGGTTATTATTTTTGAGTATTTTACTTGGCTACTAATAGGACTCTACCGTGGCTTCCCACTTCCGTGGTGAATATTTTGGATGTCTAAGAAATTAAATGGAGACAAATATTTAAACAGTGGGAAACTGGAATTCAATGGTATCAAAAGGAAGAGAAGGAAAAATAGTAGGTGAATAAGGACTGGCGACAGGAACGAAAAGGGAATTCACCTGGTAGAATTTTACACAAGGCATAATTTAATCATCGCTAACACTTGGTTCAAGTATCATGAAAGAAATTCATATATCAGGAAGAGACCTGGAGACATCTGAAGGTTTCAGACTGATTATAAGATGGTAAGAGATTTCGCGACCGCATTTTAAATTTTAAGATACTTCCAGGGCCATATGTGGATTCTGACAACAGTTTATCGGTTATGAACTGTAGATTAAAACTGAAGCAGTTGCAACAAGATAGAAAATTAAGTAGATGGAACCCGGATAACCTAAATGAACTAGAGGTTGTTGATTAGTTCAGAGGGGGCATTAGGCAACGGTTGACTGGATGAGGGGAAAGGAATAGAGTACAAGACAAATGGGTACCTTTAAGAAATGAAATAGTGAAGGCAGCAAAGGATCAAGCAGGCAAGAAGTCCACGTGTAGAACAAATCCTTGGATAACAAATGATACATTAAATTTACTCTATGGAAGGAGAAAATTTAAAAATACAGCAAATGAAGCAGACTTAAGGACATACGAACGGCTAAAACATGAGATTGACACGAAGTCCAAAATGACTAAGCAGGAATTGCTAGAGGACAAATATAAGGATTTAGAAGCTTATTTCACTAGAGTGAAGATAGATACCACCTACAGGAGCATTAGTGAGGCCGTTGCAGAAAAGAGAAGCAGACGCACGAATATCAAGAGCTCAGTCAGAAAACCAGCAACAAGCAAACAAGGAGAAGCTGAAATGTGAAAAAAGTATATAAAGGCTCTTTACAAGGGAAACGAATTTGAAGGGGATGTAACAGAAGTGGAAGAGGAAGTAGATGATGATGAGATAGGAGATATGCTACTTCAAGAAGAATTTCACAAAATACTGAAAGACCTAAGCCAAAATAAAGTCCTGGGGGTAGACGATACTCCGTCAGAAGTACTTACAGCGTTGGGAGTACCAGCCATGACAAAAGTCTTCCATCTAGTGCAAGATGTATGAGACAGGCGAACTAACCTCAGACTTCAAGAAAAATGTAATAATTTCAATTCTAAAGTAAGCAGCAACTGACAGGAATGAAAATTACCGCGCTATCAGTTTCATAAGTCGTCACTGGAAAATATTAACACGAATTCTTTATAGAAGAATAGTAAAACTCGTAGAAACCGACCTCGTGGAAGATCTGTTTGGATTTCAGGTACACGAGAGGAAAAATGGCCCTACGACTTATTTTACAAGATAGATTAAGAAAACACAAACCTACGTTTATAACATTTGTAGATGTAGAGATTTCTTTTAACAATGTTTGCTTGGGTCCGCAGCTCGTGGTCTAGTGGCTAGCGTTCCTGCCTCTGGATCAAGGAGTCCCGGGTTCGATTTCCAGCGGGGCTGGTGTTTTTGTTGGCCTCATTTCATCATCATCATCATCATTCGTGATAGTGGCTACATTGGACAGTGAAAAAAGTTGGAGTGTGTAAAAATTGGAACTTCGCACGGGCACTGATGACTCCGCAGTTGAGCGCTCCACAAACCAAATATAATCATCAGTGATTCCTGGAATACTCTATTTTAAATTCTGAAGGTAGCAGGGGCAAAAGAAATAACAATTCTGGAGTTTGCCAGTGACACTGCAGTTCTGTCAGAGACAGCAAAGGACTTGGAAGTACAACTGAACGGAATGAGTAGTGTCATTAGAGGACGACACAAGATGAACTTCAACAAAAGCGAAACAAAATTAATGGAATGTGGGTAATTAGACCAGGGGATGCTGAAGAAATTATATTAGGAAACGAGACAGTTAAAGTAGTAGATGAATTTTGCTATTTTGGCAGCAAAGTAATTGATGATGACCAAAGCAGAGGGATACAAAATGTATTCTGGCAATGGCAACTAAAGCTTGTTTGAAGAAGAGAAATTTATTAACATCGGATATACATTTCAGTGTTAGGAAGTTTTTTCTGAAGGTATTCGGCTGGACCGTAGCCCTGTATGGAGGTGAAACATTGACGATAAGCAGCTTAGGTAAGGAGAGAATGTGGCGCTATAGAGAAATGCTGAAGATTAGATGGGCAGATCATGTAACTAATAAAGAGGCAGTTAATATAATTGGGTAGAAAAGAATTTTGTGGCTCAACTTGACTAAAGAAAATGGATCGATTGGTAGGACACAATCTGAGACATCAAGGAATCACCAGTTCAGTACTGGAGCGAAGAGTGATATGTAAAATTCGTAGAGGAAGACCAAGACATGACTACAGTAAATAGATTGAAAGGGATTTAGATTCCAGTAGTTAAGGAAGATAAAGAGACTTGCACAGGATAGAGTAGCATGAAGTACTGCATCAAACCAGTCTTTAGCCTAAAGACCGCAACAACAGCAACATCTATAACGTTTATGACATCAGGGTTTAGACAGGTTTTGCGAGCTATTGGTTTATTTTATGTTATAAACAGAGTTGGGAAATAAATCGCTTGTCTACACGCCATGCGCTGCATCAAGTGTTTCTGGACAGGATAAATCGTTCGACCAGCTCTACAGAGATGTGGAAAGCCGCAACGAGATTATCATGTAAATACAGTGTGTGTGTGTGTGTGTGTGTGTGTGTGTGTGTGTGTGTGTGTGTGTGTGTGCGTGTATGTGTGTGTGTGGCAGTTAATTAAAGTCCTCATCTATTAAGTTATGCTATATTTCCCAGAGAACAAACTGGAAACGCTATCTGACCACTAATATTTAACAGAGTAGTCACAGATAGATACGCTTACCGAATGTAGGTTCTGCCGAAATGAATTCTGCGTAGCTGACAGTTCAAACATGAAATTATGATGTTGTCTTTTCTCTTACAGTCCAAGCATTGCAAAAGAGGGTTGCATTCAGAAATCAGCAGCCTTCCTCTCCCTTCCTGAAACCTTACTCCATGCAAACAGCTAGAGTATTTATTGCCGATAGTTTGCAAATGTAGAATGTAATTAACTTCGCTAACTGTTCGTGCCTTATCTGAGCATTTACGTGACAACGTCGGCCTCAAAAGGTACACAATATCGCTACGTGGCAGCATGTAGCTGCGTTAAGTAGCGATAATAATTCAATGACTTGTTTTTGACAAAATAGTACAAACAAAAGTGTCATAAATACGCACTTTGTTCTCAAAAGAATGCGAGAGGTTTACGATCTCCACAAGAGTTCTTAAAGTAGCAAATACAAATAAGATTCTCGCAAACAGTGCATGGACTCATATGCTCTTAATTCGTAACTTTCAACTACCCAATAGCTATTTTATAATGCAAGAGAGGACAGCGATCAACTTACGAGCTTGCATTCCATCATGCAGAAGGATATCACTGGAAGTATTTAGATGAGTTATCGCAAGTTAACTGTGCAAATATTTAGACTGCGCTTCTGAAGCAACTTATATATTCGCGTAATAGCCACCAAGACAAGTAGATGAAAAGATCGCGGTTGATTTCTTCATCACTGCAGAAACTTCAGCCTAGCTCTCACCGACACCAGGCAAACCCAGATTGCCTACCAAATCGAACAGAACACACCTTGATGAGAATCAGCACCAGAATGGCAAATACTCATTCGAATTACAACAGGTCGTTGTTCCAAATTATTGTCAGTTTCTGATGGCCTAAAACTATCTCTAAAGCGATGAAATGGGCCAGTGGAGAGACAAACTGATTACACAAAGAGCTTATTTTGATTAATCGAAGCTGAGTATTGTAGACAATCACGTCACCGCGCAGAAATTTCGCGATTGAAGAAAAGCAAAAATATGTGAGCAAGAGATGAAATTGCAAGCGAACAGACAATTTCCAACCTTGGAAGGAGTTACGTGAATGCTGAACAGGTCGCTAGACATTAACTAGTCACTTACTGAAAACTTTTTATTATGTTTACGCGTTTTAGGCGGAGCCATCTTCAGAACGCCTGAGAAAATAAGAAAAAAGTCAAAAAGGAAAAACGTGATTCACAAAAGCCTTCAGAGTAAAGATACCTAAGGTATTACAAAAAAATTCGAAAAATAACCATTCCAAATAGGATAAACTTCATACAAAGTATAGAGTCCCATGCATCTGTTCTCACCATCAATACTCAAGGCACATCGTTACAAAACGAAGCTACCAGAAACTGATACCGAGTGGCGAGACTTTATTGGATCAGTGACGTCAATTGCGCCCGTAGAAATCAGTTAACAACACGAAAATAAAACTGATAATACAGTAACAGAAACAAAAAAGTAAATACATAACTAAATCCAAAAATTCAAAGCAATATACGCATGGTTCATAGAACATACTAGGTTCTATGAAGGGGCACGAAGGATAAAAGAGGTGGCGAAAGGTAGGGCGGGGGGTAGGAGGGGGAGGGGGGGGGACGGAAGCAGCATATTGCGAGAATAACAGACTATACATAAAACGAATTTCTTAGAAGGAACGGACAATTTAAAGTCACAGAGTTATCTAAAATGCTACATGACATCAACGTAAGAAAGGTTGTAGATTAAGAAGAAAACAGGGATGAGGAGAGGCATCTTTGTCACATATATGATGCCACTGCACACCGTGAACATCTGTCCTTTCTTCCTCTTCCCTCAGTCTTCCAGATTGTAGCGCCTAGAACCGCTCGGCCACTCCAGCCGGCCTGACGCGGCGGTGTCTGCAGCCAGCACCCGGAGACGTCGTGTAGGCGATGGCGGAGTGCTTCAGTTCGATCACTGCCACTGAAAATCAGGATACACTTTTCCGCCATCAACGGGCAGTAATACAAAAACGCTGTTGTAATTGTGATTCTAACAGAACCACGTTTTTTTTTTTTTTGTCATCAGTCTACTGACTGGTTTGTTTTTTTTTTGGTCATCAGTCTACTGACTGGTTTGATGCGACACGCCACGAATTCCTTTCCTGTGCTAACCTCTTCATCTCAGAGTAGCACTTGGAACCTACGTCCTCAATTATTTGCTTGACGTATTCTAATCACTGTCTTCCTCTACAGTTTTCGCCCTCTACAGCTCCCTTTAGTACTATGGAGGTCATTCCCTCATGTCTTAGCAGATGTCCTATCATCCTGTCCCTTCTCCTTATCAGTGTTTTACACATATTCCTTTCCTCTCCGATTCTGCGTAGAACCTCCTCATTCCTTACCTTATCAGTCCACCTAATTTTCAACATTCGTCTATAGCACCACATCTCAAATGCTTCGATTCTCTTCTGTTCCGGTTTTTCCACAGTCCATGTTTCACTACCATACAATGCTGTACTCCAGACGTACATCCTCAGAAATTTCTTCCTCAAATTAAGGCCGGTATTCGATATTAGTAGACTTCTATTGGCCAGAAATGCCTTTTTTGCCATAGCGAGTCTGCTTTTGATGTCCTACTTGCTCCGTCCGTCATTGGTTATTTTACTGCCTAGGTCGCATAATTCCTTAACTTCATTGACTTCGTGACCATCAATCCTGATGTTTAGTTTCTCGCTGTTCTCATTTCTACTACTTCTTATTAAATTCGTCTTTCTCCGATTTACTCTCAAACCATACTGTGTACTCATTAGACTGTTCATTCCATTCAGCAGATCATTTAAGTCTTCTTCACTTTCACTCAGGATAGCAATGTCATCAGCGAATCGTATCATTGATATCCTTTCACCTTGTATTTTAATTCCACTCCTGAACCTTTCTTTTATTTCCATCATTGCTTCCTCGATGTACAGATTGAAGAGTAGGGGCGAAAGGCTACCGCCTTGTCTTACTCCCTTCTTAATACGAGCACTTCGTTCTTGATCGTCCCCTCTTATTATTCCCTCTTGTTTGTTATACATATTGTATATGACCCGTCTCTCCCTATAGTTTACCGCTACTTTTTTCAGTTATCTTGAACAGCTTGCACCATTTTATATTGTCGAACGCTTTTTCCAGGTCGACAAATTTTTCTTTAGCCTTGCTTCCATTATTAGCCGTAACGTCAGAATTGTCTCTCTCGTGCCTTTACTTTTCCTAAAGCCGAACTGATCGTCACCTAGCGCATTCTCAAATTTCTTTTCCATTCTTCTGTATATTATTCTTGTAAGCAAATTCGAAGCATGAGCTGATTGCGCTATAATTCTCGCACTTGTCAGCTCTTGCCGTCTTCGGAATTGTGTGGATGATGCTTTTGCGAAAGTCAGATGGTATGTCGCCAGACTCATACATTCAACACACCAACGTAAATAGTCCTTTTGTTGCCACTTCCCCTACTCATTTTAGAAATTCTGATGGAATGTTATCTATCCCTTCTGCCTTATTTGAACGTAAGTCCTCCAAAGCACTTTTAAATTCCGATTCTAATACTGGATCCCCTATCTCTTCTAAATCGACTCCTGTTTCTTCTTCTATCACATCAGACAAATCTTCACCCTCATAGAGGCTTTCAATGTATTCTTTCCACTTATTTGCTCTCTCCTCTGTATTTAACAGTGGAATTTCCGTTGCACTCTTAATGTTAACATCGTTGCTTTTAATGTCACCAAAGGTTGTTTTGACTTTCCTGTATGCTGAGTCTGTCCTTCCGGCAATCATATCTTTTTCGATGTCTTCACATTTTTCCTGCAGCCATTTCGTCTTAGCTTCCCTGCACTTCCTATTTATTTCATTCCTCAGCGACTTCTATTTCTGTATTCCTGATTTTCCCGGAACATGTTTGTAAATTTTCCTTTCATCATCAACTGAATTATTTCTTCTGTTACACATGGTTTCTTCACAGCTACCTTCTTTGTACCTATGTTTTCCTTCCCAACTTCTGTGATGCCCCTTTTTAGAGACGTCCATTCCTCTTGAACTTTGTTGCCTACTGCGATATTCCTTATTGCTGTATCTATAGCGTTAGAGTTCTTCAAACGTATCTCGTCATTCCTTAGAACTTCCGTATCCCACTTCTTTGCGTATTGATTCTTCCTGACTAATGTCTTGAACTTCAGCCTACTCTTCATCACTACTATATTGTGATCTGAGTCTATATCTGCTCCTGGGTACGCCTTACAATCCAGTATCTGATTTCGGAATCTCTATCGGACCATGATGTAATCTAATTGAAATCTTTCCGTATCTCCCGGCCTTTTCCAAGTATACCTCCTCCTCTTGTGATTCTTGAACAGGGTATTCGCTACTACTATCTGAAACTTGTTACAGAACTCAATTAGTCTTTCTCCTCTTTCATTCCTTGCCCCAAGCCCATATTCTCCTGTAACCTTTTCTTCTACTCCTTCCCCTACAACTGCATTCCAGTCGCCCATGACTGCTAGATTTTCGCCCCCCTTTACATACTGCATTACCCTTTCAATATCCTCATACACTTTCTCTATCTGTTCATCTTCAGCTTGCGACGTTGGCATGTATACCTGAACTATCGTTGTCGGTGTTGGTCTGCTGTCGATTCTGATTAGAACAACCCGGCCACTGAACTGTTCACAGTAACATACCCTCTGCCCTACCGTCCTATTCATAACGAATCCTACGCCTGTTATACCATTTTCTGCTGCTGTTGATATTACCCGATACTCATGTGACCATAAATCCTTGTCTTCCTACACTTCACTTCACTGACCCCTACTATATCTAGATTGAGCCTTTGCATTTCCCTTTTCAGATTTTCTAGTTTCCCTACAACGTTCAAGCTTCTGACATGCCATGCCCCGACTCGTAGAACATTATCCTTTCGTTGATTATTCAATCTTTTTTTCATGGTAACTTCTCCCTTCGCAGTCTCCTCTCGGAGATCCGAATGGGGGACTATTCCGGAATCTTTTGCCAATGGAGATATCATCATGACACTTCTCCAACTACATCCCACATGTCCTGTGGATACACGTTACGTATCTTTAATGCAGTGGTTTCCATTGCCTTCTGCATCCTCATGTCGTTGATCATTGCTGATTCTTCCGCCTTTAGGGGCAATTTCGCACCCCTAGGACAAGAGAGTTCCCTGAACCTCTAGCCGCTCCTCCGCCCTCTTTGACAAGGCCGTCGGCAGAATAAGGCTGACTTCTTATGCCGGAAGTCTTCGGCCTCCAATGCTGATTATTTATCAAAATTTAGGCAGTGGCGGGGATCGAACCCGGGACCGAAGACGTTTTGATTATGAATCAAAGATTCTACCCTTTTTTTAAGCTCATTTTGGTCGCTTTTGATCGTTGCATCTGCTCGGGGTGGACGTCGTAAGACATCCATTTATGTTCGTTGTTGATCGATTGACTCAGTTTTTTTTATTACATAGGAAACGTAACCCTCTGACGGAACACGTTGAGCTACCGTGCCGGCTTTCCCCTAGACCACGGGTACATCACAACCACGGCCTACTACTGTAGATTTTCTGTTTGGAAGTTGGAATGCGCACTGTATTAAGCTTAGGAGGGTCTTTTTTTCACTGCTGATTCTCTTTGTACATACCAGCATCTTTGTACTTAAGACAGGTCCTTTCTAACCTTATGGGCTGGTTTCTCAGCCGACACCCAGAGCGATACGATCATACTCTGTGTGTCGTTTCCCGTGTCCCACCAACGTGGAGGTGGAGCACTATGCCTTCTTTATGACTATTAATTTGCAGGCATACATACTTATTAAAAATGAGTATAGAAAGATATGAGAAATAAATTATAAGTATAGAGTTAAAGAATTAATTTTAAACTTGATGAAATATTCGATAAAGTTAGCTAATGTCTTAAGCATGCAAGGGTTTGGTAATAAAATTTTCGTTTGACTTAAATATTGCTTGTACTATATAGTTCATTTATCAGGAGTCTGGACTTTTAAATGAAACAGATTTATAACACTGAGTTGTTACTTCCGCTATATCGATTGAAACCTTATCACTCTACGGTGTTATGGGTGTATAACTTGACGTTAACAGATATCAAGCTAAGGATGCTGCACCAGGTAACCACCGAATCCAGTACAGCACAGAAACAATATATGTTTTCGAGTGTAGTTGCAATTTTGTCATTTGCCTATTGGCTACCTCTTCCGCCAACCTCAGATGTTTCTTCGACTCATCAGTCTTTTGGCCGGTTTGATGCGGCCCGCCACAAATACCCCTCCCGTGCCGACCATTTCATCTCCGAGGAGCAATTGCAACCAGCAGCCTCAATCGCTTGCTGGATATATTGCAGTCTCTGTCTTCTTTACAGGTGCCTCTACTACCATGGAAGTCATTCCCTGATATCTTAACAGATGTCCTGTCATCCTACCTCTTCTTTTTCTCACCGTTTTCCACATATTCCTCTTCTCGCCGATTCTGCAGAAACCTCCTCATTTCTTACCTGACCAGTCTATCTAATTTTCAACGTTCTTCTGTAGCACCACATCTTAAAGCTTTCGATTTTCTTCTATTCCGGTTTTCCCACATTCCATGTCCCGCTACCATACAATGCCGTGCTCCAAATGTACAGTCCCAGAAATTTCCTCCTCAAATTAAGACCTGTGTATAAATTAAAAGACTTCTCTTGGCAAAGGATGCCTTCTTGCCAGTGATAGTCAGCTTTTTACTTCCTTCTTGCTTCGTCCGTCTTGGGTTACTTTTCTGTCTGGATACCAGAATTTCTTAATTCCGTCTACTTCGTGATCTTCGATTCCGTTGTTAAGTAATTCGCTGTTGTCATTTCTGCTGCTTCTCATTACTTTCGACTTCCTTCGAATGATTCTTAGTCCATATTCTGCATTCATTACAATGCTCATCCCATTCAAAAAATCGTGTTATTCCTTTTTACTTTAGCTGAGGATTCCAATTTTATTAGCGAATCTTATCTCTGATAACCTTTCACACTGTATTTTAATCCCACTTAAACCTTTGTTTTAGTTTCGTCGTTGCTTCTTCGATGTATAGATTGAACAGTAAGCCTGAAAGACTGCGTCTGTGTCTTACACCCTTTTTAATCCGAGAACTTTGTTCTTGGTCGTCTACTCCTGTTATTCCCTCTTAGTTCTTCTATATACTGTATATTACCCCTCTTTCCCTAGAGCTTATCCCCATTTTTTCTGAAAATATCGAACATCTTGCACGATTTGACATACTCGAACACTTTTTTAACGTCGATAAATACAATTAATGCGTCTCTATTTATTGCCAGCCTTACTTCCAATATCAAGCGCAAAGTCAGAATTGTCTCTCTCCTGCCTTTGCCTTTACTAAAGCCAAACTGGTCGCTATCTAACACATCCTCAGTTTTCTTTTCCATTCTACTGTACATTATGCTTGTCAGAAATTCGGATGAACGAGCTCTTAAGTAGATTACGGGATAATTCCCGAACTAGTCGGTTCTTGCTCTCTTAGAAAATGTTAGTGTGCATTAAAGCGCTTTTTTTTCGTCAGTTTTCTGGCTAGTATGGTGTGGCCCGCCACGAATTCCTCTCCTGTGCTATCTTCTTCATCTCAGAGTAGCACTTGCAACTTACGTCTTAAATTATTTGCTGGATGTATTCCAACCTCTGTCTTTCTCTGCAGCTTTTGCCCCCTACAGCTCCCTCGAGTACCATGGAAGTCATTCCCTTGTGTCTTAACAGTTGCCCTATCATCCTGTCCCTTCTCATTGTCAGTGATTTCCACATATTCCTTTCCTCTCCAATTCTGTGTAGAACCTCCTCATTCCGTACCTTATCAGTCGCCCTGCAGCACCACAACCCAAATGCTTCGTTTTCCTTCTGTTGCGGTTTTTAAACAGCCCATGTTTCACTAACATACAATGCTGTACTCCAGACGTAGATTCTCGGAAATTTCTTCCTCAAATTAAGGCTGGTATTTGATATACGACTTCTCTTGGCCAGGAATGCCTTTTTTGCCGTAGCTAGTCTGCTTTTTATGTCCTCCTTGCTCCGTCTGTCATTGGTTGTTTTACTGCCTAGGTAAAAGAATTCCATAACTTCATCGACTTCGTGAACATCAATCCTGAATTTAAATTTCTCGCTGTTCCTATTTCTACTACTTCTTATTACCTTCGTCTTACTTCGATTTACTCTCTTACCCATTAGACTGTTCATTCTGTTCAGCAGATCTTGTAATTCTTCTTCACTTTCACTCAGGATAGCAACGTCATCAGCAAATCGTATCATTGATATCCCTTCACCTTTAATTTTAATTCCACTCTTGAACCTTTCTTTTATTTCCATCATTGCTTCATCGATGTACAGATCGAACAGTAGGGGAGAAAGGCTACATCCTTGTCTTATACCCTTTTTAATACGAGCACTTCGTTCTTGGTCGCCCACTCTTATTATTCCCTCTAGGTTGTTGTACATTTTGTGTATGACACGTCTCTCCCTATAGCTTCTCTCCTCCTTTTTTCTGAATTTCGAACATCTTTCACCATTTTATATTGTCGGACGCTTTTTCTAGGTCGACATATCCTATGAACGTGTCTTTATTTTTCTTTAGTCTGGCTCCCATTATTAACCGCAACGCAGAATTGTCTCTCTCGTGCCTTTAGTTTTCCTAAAGTCCAACTGATCGTCACCTAGCACACTCTCAATATTCTTTTCCATTCTTCTGTATATTATTTTTGTAAGCAACTTGGATGTATGATCTGTTAAGCTGATTGTGCGATAATTCTCGCACTTGTCAGCTCTTTCCGTCTTCGGAATTGTGTGAATAATGCTTTTCTGAAAGTCTGATGGTATGTCACCGGACTCATACATCCTACACACCAAGGTGAATCGTCGTTTTGTTGCCACTTCCCCAATGATTTTAGAAATTCTGATGAAATGTTATCCATCCGTTCTGTCTCATTTGACCTTAGGTCCCCCAAACCTCTTTTAAATTGTGTTTCTTATACTGGATACGCTATCTCTTTTAAATTGAATCCTGTTTCTTCTCCTATCACATCAGACAAATCTTCCCAGTCATAGAGGCTTTTAATGTATTCTTTTTATCGATCTGCTCTCTCCTCTGCTTTAACAGTGGAATTCCCGTTGCCCTCTTAATGTTACCACCCTAGCATTTAATATCACCGAAGGTTGTTTTGACTTTCCTGCAGCCATTTCGACTTAGATTCCCTGCATTTCCTATTTATTTCATTGCTCAGCGACTAGTATTTTTGTATTCCTGAGTTTCCCGGAGCATTTTGTAGTTCCCCCTTTCATCAATCAACTGAAGTACTTCTTCTGTTACCCATGGTTTCTTCGCAGTTACCTTCTTTGTACTTATGTTTTCCTTCCCAATTTCTGCGTTGGCCCTTTTCAGAGATGTCCATTACTCTCCAACTGCACTGCCTACTAAGCTATTCCTTATTGCTGTATCTATAGCCTTAGAGAACTTCAAGCATATCTCGTCATTCCTTAGTACGTCCTTATCCCACTTCCTTGTGTATTTATTCTTACTGACTTATGTCTTAAACTTAAGCCTACACTTCGTGACTAGTATATTGTGATCTGAGTCTACATCTGCTCCTGGGTACGCCTTACAATCCAGTATCTGATTTCGGAATCTCTATCTGACTAGTATATTGTGATCTGAGTCTACATCTGCTCCTGGATACGCCTTACAATACAGTATCTGATTTCGGAATCTCTATCTGACCACGATGTAATCTAACTGAAATCTTCCCGTATCTCCCGGCATTAAAGTGCATATAAATTTGCAAAGCGCATTCAAATTCTCATTCTAATACTGGATCTCCTATCTCTTCTCTGTCGACTCCTATTTCTTCTTCCATCAGATAATCTGATAAGTCTTCTCCCTCATAAAGACCTTCATTGTACCCTTTCCAACTATCCGCTCTCCTCTCTGCATTTAACAGTGAAATTCCCACTTCAGTCTTTAATGTTACTGTCCTTGTCTTTAATTTCACCGAATATTATTTTGACATCTCTGTATGCTGACTAACTTCTTCCGACAATCATTCCTTTTCGATTTCTTCCCATTTTTCATGTAGCTTCCCTGCACTTACTTTTTATTTCGTTCCTAAGTCACTTGTATTTTTGTATTCCTGACTGTCCATGAACATTTTTTTTTTACTTCTGTCTTTCGTCGATCAGCTGAAGTATTTAATCTGTTATCCATGTTTTTTCGCAGTTGCTTTACTTATACATACGGTTTTTTTCCAACGTCTGTGACTACCTTTTTGAGACATGTTGATTCCTCTTCAACTAGACTCCTGCTGAGTTATTCCTTACTGCACAATCTACAGCCTCAGAAAACTTCAAGCATATCCCTTTTCTTCCTTAATATTTCCGCATTCCACTTCTTTGCGCATTAGTTCTTCCTGACTACTCTCTTAAACTTCAGCGTACTCTTCATCATTACTAAACTGTCATCTGAGTCTGTATGTGCTCTTGGATATGACTTACAGTATAACATTTCATTTCGGAATCTCTGTCTTAGCCTGGTGTATTCTAACTGAAACTTCTCGTATCTTCCAGCCTTTTTCAAGTATACCTACTGCTCTTGTGATTCCCAAACAGAGTATTCGCTATTACTAGCTGAAATTTATTGGAGAATTCAATTAGTATTTCTCCTCTGTCATTTCTACTACGAAGTCCATATTCTCCGGTAACCCTTTCTTCTATTCCTCCATGATTGATTTTCATCTCCCTTTACGTGCTGATTTACTTCATCCTTTGCTGGCGCAGTCAGCACATATCCCTGAACTTTTGCAGTTGGCGTTGGTTTGCCACTGATTCTGATGAGAACACCCCTATCAGTAAAATGTTCACAGCAACACACTCACTGCTCTATTTAGCTATTCATAACGAATCCTACTTCCGTTAACCATTTTCTGCTGCTGCTGATATTATCCAATACGCATCTGATCGTAAATCCCTGTCTCCTTTCCATTTTACTTCGCTAACTCCTAGTGTACATAGATCGAGCGTTAGCGTTTTCCTTTACAGATTTCCTAGCTTCTCTACCACGTTCAAACTTATGACATTCCTATGCCCGAGTAGTAGAACGTTACTCTTTTGCTGATTATTCAATCTTGTTCTCATGATCATCTCTCTATAGTCAGTCCCCTCCCAGAGATCCGAATTATGGACTAGTCCTGAATCTTTTGCCAATGGAGAGGTCCTCATGACACTTCTTTCATTTACAGGCCATATGTGAAGTGGATATTCATTGTGTCATCAATGTAGTGGGTTCGATTGCTTTCTGAATCCTCATGTCGTTGATCGTTGTTGATTCTTCTGCCTTTTAGGGTCAGTTTTCGGCCCAGGAGCAAAAGAGTGCCCTGAAATTCTGTTCGATCCTCCACGTTTTTGGCAAGGGCCTTGGAGAAACTATGTTGCCTACCGGAAGTCGTTGGCCGCCATTATTCAAAATGTAGTCAACTGCAAGGTTCGAACCCAGCACAGAGATTTTTTTTTATTTCTTCTCAAAGACGCTACCCTCCCACCCCTTCCCCTAATGTTTTAATAACTCCTTATTGAAATGGTGAAAAAAAAACATACAGAAACTGAAAGAGGCCTTCAACGCATCCAAACGCAAAATGCCCCCCACGCTATATAGATGAAATGAATTCACTATTAAAACAAAAGTGGATCATGAAACGGCCACGTTGGTGTGCATCCATGCTGGCTTCTCGGTAACTTAAAAACATCAGACATGAACCACCACCTATCTTCTCAATACACTTCTCGCACCTGGATCATCCCAGCTAGCGCAAGTGTCCGTGAATAACGAACCTAAGTAATTGGCAAAACGTGTTCCATGTTTTACGTGCCGACGCAAAATCATATGTTGCATTTGCAGTATGGACCCGAAGTTCAAGACATCCTTGTCACCGGCACGATACAGGTAATACGTCGCCATCCCCTTTACCCAGTTCACTGCGTTTGGCTGGCCGGTGGGAAAGTAGATTTCGTTGGGGAAGAGAAGGTAGTCATCTTCCATTATCGTGTGCGCCGTACGCAATAAACGGGCCAACATTTTCTTCGTGAGCATTTAATAATTGGTTGCTGTGTCACAAACCTAACGATGCTCGTCGAATGCGACGACCGCGCATTTGGGGCTTATCATTGTGTCGACCAGGCGAATATAGTGCAGTCATTGACGGTTCGAGAATTTGCCGTTCACTGGTACGTACCACACTGGATGTACCTCCGTGGGGAGAGAGGGGAGATGAACCGCTCTCCACATTCTCTGCCACTGTTTCGTCGGGCACTTCTCTTCGGCAACATTGCGAGGGTGTCGTTGGAGGAAGTGTCGATAAGTTTCTTTTTCTGTGGACAGCGTCCTGAGTGTAACTGTAATTGACGAAGAAGTCCCGAAGGTGCCGTCATGTGGCCAACATTGAATGGTGGACATAGTGAATGGGAGGCCACTTCGACGATCACAATGCCATTAAGGTGACGTGTCCGGTCCTCCAAATGCGTTGCATTGCATTAAGAAATATCGCATTCTCCCCTGTTCCTCACGTCTACTAATCCGATGTCCCCTTGTGTCGGTGGCGATGTCTAGGTATCGTAGCGGATTTTAAAGAGGAGGTCAGCACTCGCTAAATGTCCGAAGGCTGTAACCTTGACGCGATTGCGGTGGGCAAAGAAAATATCTGGGCAAATGAACTATTTTTGGTGCCAAATAGACGTTGACCAACTGTGCGTTCTGAAACATATCTGTTGCATGAAGTGCGTGTCGTCGTACAAATGCGCGAGTCTGCTCAGTAGCCGTCGACAGTTATCCGCCACTGTATGTGGTATGTTTTCGCGGAACGCCACTCATAACACTAGAGAGTAGAGGCCTTGGTAGGGGCACTGCTGTCCCTGATAGCAGCTTCATCGCCTCTTCTACACATCTGGTGTTTTGTAGGTTAGTGACACTACCTGCCACCGTTCCGTAGCTCTGAACCATCCCAGCGCCGAGTGGATTTTCGTCTCCTGACTTGACCAAAGGAACGATGTATGCGCGGCATTGGAAAGACTCGGTCCGTAGCTGGACACCTTCTAGACGCCATCGAAGGTCGTGTGGTGCAGGCTCAAGATCTGGACACTTTCTAGACGCCATCGAAGGTCGTGTGGTGCAGGCTTAAGAGCGACTGCAAATAAGATGTCCGAAACAGGGCAACCTTGCCTCACTGAGCGCCCGATCGTCATAGGTTCTGAACTAATCCCGTTCACTATGTCTCTCGAGAGGGTTCCGTGAATCAACTGGAAGATCGCGTCCACAAACATGACAGAGATTGCCGTCCGTTCCGTGACCATCCGTAGAAACACTGTATTGACACTGGGCACTCTATGGTGCACGATTATGTCGAAATTTTAGCCTCGACTTCACCTTTCTCGGGGTCCGTAGTGAAAGAAGCAATTGAAATTCGGTTGGCTGCGAATTAAATTAATAGAGATAGAGGATTCAGCTTGGTCAAATCATGGAATCCGACAATTTCTGTAATTAAACCACAAAGACGTCGCGACCGTGCAGCTCTCCGTGAGGCATCGATATGACCATGTGGATCGACTGCACAGCCATAGATTTAATTTCCATGCATATGTTATACCTCTTTGCCGCCTATCGACGTCTCTGCCGCCTTGTGTATCTTTTGTCGCATACACAGTGGTTCGGTCCTCGAGTTTAAAAGGATGGAGCAAGTGCTGGAGCGTTGGTAATCTCGGCTTACTCTGAAGAAGGCTAGACGGTATTCAGCCGAAATATAAGAAGAAGAAGCCGAATTTATGCGGCTGCACGCCAGAAATTTTATGGAACATGGTCCACCTGTTCGAAAGAGTGACAGAAATCCACTGCCACCAAGGCTCCTCGTAACCTGCATGCCGACGTTAGTGCTATGACATCCCTTACGACCCTAGCGCCATGTGCATGTTGCTCGTCATACCTAGAAACGTTTGATTGAAATGTATCCAGTCGTTGACCGCCGCTTGAAGGGGAGGACGAAGGATACGTACAAATATTTTGTACTCCGCGTTCAGTAACGTCAAACACCGGTAGTCTGTAGCCTACGACCACCTCTTGGTTTTGGAATGGCTATCATTATGCCAAAAGTGTCATGTTGATCTGTCCATTGGCAAAAGATTCCGAAGTAATCCCCCATTCGGACCTCCGGGAATGGACAGCTAAGGGAGAGATGGCCAAGAGAAAAAATATTGAATTACCAGCGAAAGGACGAAGGTCTACGAGTCGAGGGGTGGAATGTCAGAAGGTTGAGTAAGATAGGGAAGCTAGTAAATCTGAAAAGGAAAATGTAAAAGCTCAATCTAGGTATAGTAGGGGTAAGTAAAGCGCAATGCAAATAAGACAAGCATGTCTGACCAGATGAGAATAGAATAATATCGATAGCAGCAGAAAATGGTATAACGGAGTAGGAAAACTTATGGAAAGGAAGGTAGGGGAGAAAGTGTGCTGCTGTGAATAGTTGAGTGATAGGGTTACTCTTATCAGAATCGACAGGAAACCAACACAAACAACGATAGTTCAGGTATACATGCCGACATCGCAATTTGAAGATGAAGAGATAGAGAGAGTACATGAGAATATTGAAAGGGTACTACAGAATGTAAATGGAAATTAAAATCTAATAGTCACGGAGGACTGGAATGCCGTTGTAGGGGAAGAAGTAGGAGAAAAGGTTACAGGAGAATATGAGCTTGACACAAGGAATGAGAAGAGAAAGATTATTAATAGTGAATATTCTTTTCAAGAATCACAAGAGGAGAAGGTATACTTGGAAAAGGCTGAGGGATAAGGGAAGATTTCAGTTAGATTACATCATGGCCAGACAGAAATCAGATACTGGATTGTATGGCGTACCCAGGAGTAGATATAGACTCAGATCACAATGTAATAGCGATGAAGAGAAGGCTGAACGTACAGAGATTAGTCAGGAAGAATCATTATGTAAATAAGTGTGATACGGGAATGCTAAGTAATGGAGAAGTACGCTTGAAGTTCTCTAAGACTATAGATATAGCAATAAGGAATAGCTCAGTAGGCAGTACAGTCGAAGAGGAATGGACATCTCTAAAAGGGCAATCACAGAAGTTGGAAAGAAAAACTTAGGTAGAGAGCAGGTAACTGCGAAGAAATCGTGGGTAACAGAAGAAATACTTCAGTTCATCGATGAAAGAAGAAGTCTTGTATATTGTGCGGCGAACGTGAGCTTCCAGTAGGGAAGAGCCATCTTCATCTGTAACAGCAGTACAATACTATGTGAAGGATCACAGATGTAAGGAAAGCTAGCACGTCCGAGCTGTCGCAATGACAAAGGTGGACTGTGCGCAGACACCACAGGTATGTGTCTGGCGAAAGACAGCTGTCTGCTGAAAGCGAGCGTGACGAATGCATGCCATAAGATGGCTTATGGGAGGGTGGGGGGGGGGGGGGGAGGTGGTTGGTACTGTGCGCTAAAATCGGTCGCCAGTGGGCAAAGGGCAAAGTAAAAGAAGAAATGTGACCACAGACTAAAATAAATATATTGTATCTAAAGGGTCGTGGTCGTTGTTCAACAGTATGTTGAGAATATGCTAACACAGCGTGTTACAGAACATCAAAAATATTGCAAAGGAAATCCTATATCTTATCTCTCTCTTTCTAACGTTTCGCCATCCATCCCACCCCCACCCCCACCCCCACACCCCCGCCCCCGGAGTCAGGGAAGGATGACCTGTTTCCAGAATGGCAGGCACTACATGTCGCTTCCGCTGTGGGGCCAGAAAACATTCAACCCACGACAAATTCAGCCTGCTGGAGGCAGAAGTACTACCAACATTCATGAGTACTCAACACCTCGTAGATATATTTCCCGATCTTGAGAGGGTCTGTGACTCAACCAGGAAGCATGGGACAACTCTACAAACAGCACATCCATTCACATTCTCAGGTCATTCCTGACTCGACTAGCTCTTTAGATATCGGGTCGGTGAAGTTGCGTTAAAATTCTAACAGGACAGTGGTATCCTTCATTGATCTGCTGCGTGCGTAGCTCCGTTTGGTACAGCAATCAACGGTATTCGTCCACAGCTAAGACTTTCGTTTAGTGTTCATTGTTTTTGGACTACTTTGCTAAATTATCTTGCCTCTCTAACCTGGAACAGCGTTACAGACAGCTCTTATCTGAATTCAGTGTCGTGTACATTAGACACGGAATGTATTTTCTGAATGAGTCGTCTGCCCATAAATACGACCCATGTGAAGTAGAAGACGAAATACGTGAATGATTGTACCAAGGAAGAAGTGGTATACTCCGTTCAGAAAACATTTTTGGCACAGCTGTAGACGAGGCTTGTCCTGTTTCAATATTCGCCGAATATGTTCACCGTACCATAGGTCGGTAGTAAGAGTGAGAACTGGGTTAACATAGTGCAGATTGACTGTTAACATTCATTAGTTAAAAGTATTACAAAGGCAAAAAATAAATTTAAAAAACTGTCTGTCACAACAGTTACTAAGCATTAGACAGTTTAAAATAAAATGCTTGTTCCACTCCTTTGAAAGAACGTACCTTCACCTGTTATAATCAGCCAATACTTAGCTACAGTGCCAAACACCCACAAAATGTTATATACAACGGATACTATGTGCAAAATAAATCGTATTAGGATTTGGCCAAGGGAAAATGGTTGTGGTCCGTAAATCCACTAAACGTTGACACGTGGGACAGTAAAATTCCTGATGAAGGTATCTCGGTTCTCTAGCCGGGTGATAGCGTTGATATCTCGCGACGTTTCGGGAAGTGTCATACTACCCATCTTCGCCAGAAGAATGACACTTCCCGAAACGTCGCGAGATATCAACGCTATCACGCCGAGAAACCTTCATCAATAGTTTACGCCGGGAAAGCCTACAGTCACAGTAAAATTCCTTTTACCCGCATAATTAAAATACTTCATATCTTAATAACAGACTCAGAATTCGGAGTTCTAAGAAAAGACAGCACGCTGATGAAGAAAATACTACTTCATGAAACGACTAGCATTTGCAGCAGAACATGGCTTTCAGCCGCACCCTCCAAGCTCAGAGTTTGAATTTTAGCTGGCATAGAGAAGGAAATCATGTTAAAACAACAGTACATAAAAAGACGAGCATGTGGAGCTCCACTTAACGTTAAAACCCCTAGGACAACATCATACATCATATCACATGTGACATATAACAATGCAACTGATGCAACGCTTCCTGACCACAATGTGGATGGGAATCTTAGGTAAGTTTAATACAGGAAACATCAAGTTCAATGTGCAACCAATAGACCACTTCTCAGGAGTGGGACATGTCCTAGTCACGCATCACACCCACAGCTGCAAAAAACACTATCAGCACTGATCTCATTGCCTGCTTACGATGGGTGGACAAAAATATGGAAACATCGAAACACAACACATTACCATGGCTAATAGGAGCAGGAAAGCCGTTGGCACTGTAAACAGCTTCCAGTCGTCTCAGAATGGATAACTACTTGTCGTGTAAGGTTTTCACGTGAATCCTATACCACTCCTCCTGCAAAACAGTGGGCAAGTTCAGGCAAAGATGAAAGAGGTGCGTAACTATCACGCTCCCTTATGCTGAGATCTGGTCACTGTAGTGACGGGAGGAGATGTGATAACTCATCTTGGAGATTAGAAATCCAGTCCAGGGCGATACGAGCTGTGTGAATGGAGACCCTGTCCCCTTGGAACGCAGCATCACCATTTGGGAACAAATATCGTACCATGGCATGGTCCTTAGCAGCCTAAATGGTCATATAAACCTTGTCAGCAATACGATCTTGCAGATTGACCATGAGACCCATGGCCCACCCATACCATTACCAATCCCGCGCGTAAACCAGACGTAAAGTCGGCCAGAAATTGGAAACAGTGTGAAACAAGACTCTTCTGATCTCAAGACTTTCTTCCATTGCTGCTTAGTCCTGGTTTTATGGCTCTGGCACCACGTTTCCCTCTTAATGAGTGGTTCTGGAATTCCAACTCAGCTCGCCCTGCGATTCCCCGTTTGTGCAGCTCCCTTCGCAATGTCTTGTTACTGACAGAGTTCGCGAGTGCGATATTCAGTTCTGCAGTGACTTTTGCGGCTATCGTCCGCTTATTTGTCGACACAGCGCTCTTCAATGACGATTACTTAATACTAACTGACGTCTGCGTTGTGACTTAGCGGATGGTGTTTTTCCGTTTTCCTTGTACGCGGTATAAATCTTCGATGCGGTGCCTCTTGAAACACCAACCACTTGGACTCCCATGATAACGGAAGCACCCGTCATAGGAGCACCACCAATTTTCCCGCGTTAGAATTCATTTTTCTATGACATAACGCACACACACCAACACGACTGACACTTGCAGAGTATTGAGGCCATTGTACAGGTGCCGTTCGTGATTAAATAAAACAGTTGCTCAGAGAGTAACACACGGCACTTTTTTGTTCAACAGTTCTTTATTGAATATAATTAAAATTACACACACGAAAGAATGGTCTTTTATCTACACACCCTGTTTTTTCACGTACTATGGGCATCCTCCAGCACGAAGCAAGAGCGTGCTTACCCTGTTGGTACCAATTCTCGTCCTGGTGGAGAAGCCAGGGCTTCATTGTGCGAATTCCTCATCATCGTCAAAATGTCATCCACGAATGGTATGCTTAAGCGGCCCAAACAAGTGGAAGTCCGAGGGGGCTAGCTTAGGACTGTTAGGTGTGACAGCCATGGATGGTCTCCCCGGTCGCTAGAAATCGTGAGGCTCCGCCGATCCGCCTTCTGATGACCTCTCTATCCGTGCCCAGCGAATAACCATGCTTTTGTCGACAGCAGGTGCTCGCTAGAATTTACCCAAGTCTTTATGAATATTCCTCACAGTTTTTTTTTTTTTTCATTTGAGTGACAAATTCAATGACGGCACGTTGCTTGAACGTACATCACTTACAGACGCCATTTTGAAACTGTACTGAAGCTACACCATCTGTCGGAAGTGACGGAAACTTGGAGCGCTCACTCAGGAGACTTCAAATAATACATACCTTTCGCATTCGTAGCATTGTTTTCGGCTGAGAAAAAAAAAATGCAGTGCATTAATTTCAGGGCAACCCTCGTACAAAAGCGCAACCTTTAGGCTTGGCTAGCATCTCCGTTTATGTTCAAGCACGCATTTCCCATGTTCTTGTCCAACACCTGTCGCTGCCGCATTTAGGAAAATCATAGAAATCTTTGGATGTAAGAGAAGTAGCGGTACGGATATCAAGTGCCCACATGACGTTCTGTTACTAAGCAACGAAGAGAAAGCTGTAAGGTTGAAAGAATATATATAGGGGCTATACAAAGATAATATTTTCTAAAGGGAAGAGGAAGTAGATGAAAATGAGATGGGAGACGCGATCCTGCGAGGAGAATTTGACAGAGCATGCGAAGACTTTAATCGAAACAAGGCACCTACGGTTGACGACATTCCTTCACAACTAATGCTATCACTATGAGAAACAGCCATGAATCAATCATTTCACCTGGCATGAAGAATATATGAGACAAGTGAATTACCTTCAGACTCCGAGAAGAAAGTAGTAATCAAAATCCCAAATGTGGAAGGTGCTGTCATGTGTAAATATTCCTAATCATCAGTTTAATAGGTCATTGTTGTAAAATACAAAGACACATTATTTGAATAAAATTAGCTCTTGGCTTCTCACCTTTGGGGAAGGTCAGTTTGTCTAATGGTATTCTCATAGTTGTTACACCGCGACCACTTTATAGGGATACTGTCGAAAAGTAGCTTATTTAATCTTCTGATAGAGAGCATCGTGTGCAGAAATTTCTTTCTTTACATAAATCACACCTAACCATATACGTTTCCGAATGTTGGTAATATTATTTAGGCAGGTTCTTTTCTGCTTCCGCAGCCGAACTATGGGCACTGAATAATATTTGTACTTCAAAAATTATCTTGAAAATATATTTACGTAACTTGAATCAGCGATTCTCTCTTTATCCGTTGATTTCTGCCACGGATCGCCGTTAACTCCAAGATCAGCGAGTGCAGTTAGCTAAGGCTAACGTGTTAGTAATTTCTAAATTGAGATAATTTTTGTTTCCATAATTTTAGATCACTTTTTGAATTTGTAAACTAGTCACTTCTTATTAATGTGCACTATCATGTCCCTGTGCTTTCATAATATTTCTGTATTCATAGTTTATATCAATTTTGCGTGATACTTCAAAGTCAGAGATAAACTAGGTCTTTCTTTCGGATTCGTAATAGATTTTAAAGTTTCATACAGTAAGACCACTCTTGCTCATGATCTTTAAACACATCTTTGGGAAAATACGAGCATATTAGATTCAGTATCTTCGAAAATATTTAATCACTTGAACACATTTAACTTCTTTCCAGAAGATAGAAACTTTTTATTACAGAACGCTATGTACATACTACTACGATGAAAACTTTACAAAATTCTCCGTACATCTGTTAGCAAGTGTGACGTTTTCTGAATTGAAAATGTATCACTTTATTTATTATTGTGAGAACTTTCTGTTAACATAGGTCTTAGCATCCAAGAGAACCTTCCGGCATCTTCTTCTTGCACACGGCCGCCGGCACTTTAAAGTGCGTGTCCGGTGATACCAACATTTCGTACAGGGTTGAAGATCTCTTCGGCAGTCACTCATGAAATATAAAAACAAGCAAATAGACAGATTTTTAATTGTCAAAAACATTTACATGCTACAAACAATTTTTATAGGAGGACGTTTTGAAAAGTAATGCATACGAATTTTTTATTCTGCACTCAGTATCGGTTAACGCATTACATGTCATGCAAATTACTTGGTCAAGTTTTCCGCTTCGCTGACGCAGGTTGTAACCTTCTGCCGCTGGATGGCTCCAATTGTAGCGTGTGACGTGGCGTTGTGTAACATAACTATGCATGTGCTTGAGGAAAGGCGTGCTATAATCGTGCTTCTAACCGAGAAAACACGACTTCAATTGAAACTCATAGACAAATGTAAGATGCGTCCGGTGACGATTTTATCAAAATCGGTAATGTGCGGCGTTACTTTCAAGGACACGGTTGTACTCAACGTGTGCTACAGGGCTCTGAGTGAACAACCGCGTACGGCAGTCAACGAGACTCATAGGAATCCGGATGATGAATTCATCAGAGAAAATCGTCGGAAAACAGAAGCACAGATCTCAGGTTAGTGTGGTTAGTGTGGTATACCACAAGATAGTGTACAGGCCACATTCGCGTAACTGCGGAACAGAAAGCTGGCATGCCATTAATGTTCGCTCCTGACGTAAAACAGAAGAGACTGGAAATCTCTTTTGCGTTTTGAGAGCGAGGGTGACGGGTTCCTTAACAACATTGTGACAGGTTATGAAAGATGGGTTCACTATTTTGACCCTGAAAACAAGAGAGCAACAATGGAGTTCCATCTCAAAGGATCACCGATGCCAGAAACAAGACCATGCCATCAGTAGACAAATTCATGCTCACAGTGTTCTGAGATGTTCAAGATGTGGTGCACTTGGAATTCATACCTGAAGATACCACCATAAACTCTGCAAGGTACTACGAGACTGTCATACAACAGAAAGCACGAATTCAATGAGTTCGTTCACACATAGAGCACCGTCTCCTGCAGCACAACTCCAGACCACACACGAGCGATGCAAGAACCCGACGCCTTGGATTCATTGCCACTGACCATCCTCCATACAGCCCCGACCTGGCCGCATCAGATTTTTATGTGTTTTTCAAACTTAAAGAACAACTTCAAAGACTTCACTTTCATTATGATGAAATAGTGCAAGCAGAGTGAGGCTGTGGTCCCGTCCAAGAAGTCAAACATTCTCCTGTGACGATACCAAAATTCTCGGCTCTCGAGGGGAAAAATATGTTCGTCGCCAGGATGAGACATAAATTTGTAGACATGAAGAATACAGATGTAGAATTCTAATATAGTTTGTTTTATTGAAAAAGTTTTCACTTAAAAATTAGGAGGCATTACTTTTCGCCGGCCGGAATGGCCGTGCGGTTCTAGGAGCTACAGTGTGGAGCCGAGCGACCGCTACGGTCGCAGGTTCGAATCCTGCTTCGGGCATGGATGTGTGTGATGTCCTTAGGTTGGTTAAGCTTAATTAGTTCTAAGTTATAGGCGACTGATGACCTCAGAAGTTAAGTCGTATAGTGCTTAGAGCCATTTCAACCATTACTTTTCAGCACACTCTCGCAATAAGTTAGGGTGGGTACTTACCATGTGTCGTTGCTGCGGTAAATGGCACAGAAAAATACCCTGTATCATCTTATCAGGCCACCTTCAGTATAACGGCATACGGCTACATCCATTTTAACTTCATGTTAAAAACAAGGCTTATTAAGGTAATAAATCTTTTTTGTGTTTTCATTTCTTCTTCATCAATATATGTTTGTGTCAAATACCGTTCATGACAGTATAGTGTATATCAATACAACATTACTAATCCTCTCCTAATTTTTACTTATAGATCAGTCATGTTATGAGTTGTTAACTTAATCATTCCGTCACTGAAACTTCCCCTACAGTACAGAAAAATTTTTTTGTCACTAATGTCTTACACAACCTGGTTTTGGGATCTCACCCCCCTTTACAAATGAAACTGTAGTTTAAAAATAAAACCATACGCCTGAACAGTAAAACCCACGAAGAAGCTAACAGCTATACAAAATCAAATTTGTAGACAACAATGAACACACCTACAATCAGTAGAAGCAGTGCATGTCTAAATTGAAAGGCACCATGTCTGCCGTGCATGACTCGTCAAAGGGACTATGGAAAAGTGAGCAAGCTAGAATCACCTATCATATGTTCCTGACGTAAATCAGCCGTATGAAGCAAGATATGTACGTAAATAGCAATATAAGGAAAAATATTTTCAGTTGATTTCGCCTATGAAGTGTAACGATTACTTTTACCTAAGGGCGGAGTGTGTATAAGTACATAATGAATGACCCCTAGGATGCCGAAAATTAAGATAAAAAAAACACATAGCAACCAGAGGGTTGGCAAAGACGTTAATTACTAATGGGCGGTAAGGCGCAGACAAATGAAAACATTTTCTCATACGGTTTGTTGTACAGTCTTCTGTTTGAGACACAGTCTAACTCTCTCGTATGTAACAGGATGATGAGGACGTGCGATTTTAGAGATGAAGTATTGCGATCACGATGTGTTATATGTATGAGCGAATAATATAATGTTAAAGAACCATATGAAACATTTTATTTATTGAAGTAAGTTAAGAAGAAAATTAGAGGAAGAGGATTTTCGCGATTACTATAAGCGCCCTTGTTCCCAGAGTCCTCCGCTGCCTGCAGCTTCAACAAAAATGTAAGGAAGTCCGATGCCCAAAACAATACCATTAAGCACCGAACATTTTAACAAATAAGTCATATACAAATACAATTTATTTAAAAAAATCCTTTTGTGTATTAAAACTGTTCACCTGTGTGCCAGGACTTCTGGGCATCGGTCGTGAGTAATGTTTGTTAACTATTGGTATAATAAGAAATTTCTATGACATTGTTATGAATTATAAAAACTGATTTCCTGTATTTCCTTTTTGCATGAATCGCAACGTGGAGCACGTAACGCAAAAAGGCAAAAGTTGAGGAGAACAATTTTGAAAGGAATCAAAACTGGACGCAGATCACGTAAAAATTTTCGACAGTAAGCTGTTTTATTCGGCGTGGCAAAGGCAGGACGGCTACGTAAATTGCTTGCATGGTTACGCGCCCCTTTTGATGTAGATAGAAAACTTTTCCTCATTATTTCCTTCCTTGGATTCTACTGGCGAAAAATTTACAGAAATTATTCAGTGTGGTACACATTGTCAGTAGAACATAAAGATTTGTGACACAATAGTTTGAGCATCACAATAGACGCGAAAAGGGCTTCGACATTACGTAATTTACATTTACCCAGTGTAATAATTACTGTATGAAAATTTTAACATTTTTGTGAAATACCATTCTGTGCAAATCCATATAACATGGCCGAATAATACATGCCCATTGTTGATAGTCACTCAGCCAAGATGGCGCAGAATTGCGAGATCGAACAATTGAAGTTCAGGCGCCATGCATTCCTCCTGCCGAAGGTTTTAGTAGATCAGAGATGAGTGTCGCAGGAGTGACAACAGAATAACCTTGACGACACAATGTTTACAACTGACGAGACAATGTCAGGCATCTCCCAGAGTGATATGTTGTTGTTGTTGTGGTCTTCAGTCTTGAGACTGGTTTGATGCAGCTCTCCATGCTGCTCTATCCTGTGCAAGCTTCTTCATCTCCCAGTACCTACTGCAACCTACATCCTTCTGAATCTGCTTGGTGTGTTCATCTCTTGGTCTCCCTCTACGATTTTTACCCTCCACCCTGCCCTCCAATACTAAATTGGTGATCCCTTGATGCCTCAGAACAAGTCCTACTAACCGATCCTTTCTTCTACTCAAGTTGTGCCACAAACGTCTCTTCTTTCCCATCCTATTCAACACCTCCTCATTACTTATGTGATCTACCCATCTAATCTTCAGCGTTCTTCTGTAACACCACATTTCGAATGCTTCTGTTCTCTCCTTATCTAAAATATTTATCGTCCATATTTCACTTCCGTACATGGCTACACTGCATACAAATACTTTCAGAATGACTTTCTGGCACTTAAATCTATACTCGATGTTAACACATTTCTCTTCTTCAGAAACGCTTTCCTTCCCATTCCAGTGTGCATTTTATATCCTCTCTACTACGACCATCATCAGTTATTTTGCCCCCCAAATAGCAAAACTCCTTTACTACTTTAAGTCTCATTTCCTAATCTAATACCCTCAACATCACCCGACTTAATTCGACTACATTCAATTATCCTCGTTTTGCTTTTGTTGATTTTCATTTTATATCCTCCCTTCAAGACACTATCCTTTCCGTTCAACGGCTCTTCCAAGTCCTTTTCTGTCTCTGACAGAATTACAATGTCATCGGCGAACCTCAAAGTTTTTATTTCTTCTCCATGGATTTTAATACCTACTCCGAATTTTTCTTTTGTTTCCTTCACTGCATGCTCAATATACAGATTAAATAACATCGGGGAGGGGCTATAACCCTGTCTCACTCCCTTCCCTACCACTGCTTCCCTTTCATGGCCCTCAACCCTAATAACTGCCATTTGGTTTCTATATAAATTGTAAATAGCCTTTCGCTCCCTATACTTTACCCCTGCCGCCTTCAAAATTTGAAAGAGAGTTTTCCAGTCAATATTGTCAAAAGCTTTCTCTAAGTCTACAAATGCTAGAAATGTAGGTTTGCCTTTCCTTAATCTAGCTTCTAAGATAAGCCGTAGGGTCAGTATTGCCTCACGTGTTCCAGTATTTCTACGGAAGCCAAACTGATCTTCCCCAAGGTCGGCTTCTACGAGTTTTTCCATTTGTCTGTAAAGAATTCGCGTTAGTATTTTGCAGCCGTGACTTATTAAACTGATAGTTCGGTAATTTTCACATCTGTCAACACCTGCTTTCTTTGGGATTGGAATTATTATATTCTTCTTGAAGTCTGAGGATATTTCGCCTGTCTCATACATCTTGCTCAACACGTGTAAGAGTTTTGTCAGGACTGGCTCTCTGAAGGCCGTCAGTAGTTCTAATGGAATGCTGTCCACTCCCGGGGCCTTGTATCGTCTCAGGTCTTTCAGTGCCCTGTCAAACTCTTCACGCAGTATCATATCCCCCATTTCATCTTCTACATCCTCTTCCATTTCCATAATATTGTCCTCAAGTACATCGCCCTTGTATAGAACCTCTATATCCTCTTTCCACCTTTCTGCTTTCTCTTCTTTGCTTAGAACTGGGTTTCCATCTGAGCTCTTGATATTCATACAAGTGGTTCTCTTTTCTCCAAAGGTCTCTTTAATTTTCCTGTAGGCAGTATCTATCTTACCCCTAGTGAGATAAGCCTCTACATCCTTACATTTATCCTCTAGCCATCCCTGCTTAGAGTGATATACCTCTCATGAATTAAACGTCGAGGAGCGAGTGATCTAAATATGAATCTTGACAACACGTTACAAACACCACTTGGTCACAGCACAAACATTAACTTGGGAAGTTCAGCGCACACCAACCATAATATTACAACTAGAGCACTGCTATGGCAGCTACTATCTAAAACAAATGTGAAATTTGATGATATGAAACACAATATAAACACCAATTTCAGTAACTTGACACAAGATAAGAACATGGTCACAAACCGGGGTCAAGTGTCATAGTACAATATTCCTTTCCAGCTGTGTATTTCACAAACAAATTTGATACTGAACAAGAAGCGAACACAGGTTAGTTACGAAATGGTAGAGCAGAAACTAAGTGAATCATAGGTACTACATTATATCCAACGACAAGAACTTTCTAACTTGTTATTTAAGTATGCCAGTGTTTTCAGCAAGGAGCCAGGAGCAATCAAAGACTATGAATATAAATATGAAATCTATCCACATACAACATTTTGTGTAATGTCATAGCCCGTTCCATGGACAAACGTACGCATAAGGCCAGACAATTTGGACGAACAGCTTCTAAAGTTTTACAATACAAAATATTTCTGAGTACTCGATCTCGAAATGTCCTACTGGCAAATAAAACTCCACGAAGAAAGTGCAAAAGATACAGCATTTGTTTGTGGGGGCAGAAGTTAGGAATTCTGTGTTCTACCATTTGGACTGAACATTAGCGCAGGAGTGTTTATATCTCCAATGGACAAGTATTTAGAACAGAATTGCTTAGCCAAGTAACTGTCCCTGTAGGCGACCTGCTAACAGACGCACCTACTTAGAACATATGAGGCGCATTGGCCAACCAGGTGCTTCAACGATTTGCAGGTTACGGAGTAACAGCCAGTTTAAAAAAATATAGTTCTGGTAAGGAGCCAGTCAGATTTTTTCGACTTGTTGTGTGAGAACAAGGTATATTACCTGATCCCAAAAAACTTGATGTCATACGCAACTGTCCAGTTCCAAGGAATAAAAAACAACTAAAATTCTTTTTAGGACTACCTTCGTTTTTTCGTAAATTCGTTCAACTGATGAAAAATTATGCATTGCTCAACTTGTTACCAAAAAATAGGGTTTGGTTGTGGGATGATAAGTATCAAGAGGACTTTACTAACGTTAAGCAGGCATTGGTAAATTTAAACATACATTCTTACCCACCCTGACACGTCCAAGGATTTTTGTCTATCCACGGATGCCTCATCTGAAGGGCTAGGGGGGGGGGGGGGGGAGAGAGAGAGATCATGATTATTCCAGATGCTGCGAGAAGAAGAAGGTAAGGAAGTACCCAGGGTCATCAGTTTTGCTAGTCGCACGTTATCAGAAGCAGAAAGGTCCTCTTCTGTGTCAGAATTGGAAAGTTTAGCGGTAATATGGGCATTTAAAAAAATATTTTTTGTGTGGCAAGAATACCAAAGTTTACTGTGACCATCAGTCACTATCATTTCCTTTAACGTGTAAATTATTGCACCGTAGATTAGCTAGATGGTGTCCACATTTGTAGGAATTCAAACTAGAAAAAATTTATATTAAAGGAAGTCAGAACGTTATTGCGTATGTCTTGTCTTGGCTACGACATACGACAAGGTTCAGAGGAATTCAATTAATTAAAATAGCAAGATGCAGAAATCAAAACGTTATTAATGCAAGGTACAATACAACAGTCTGCTTATCACAAACTTTGTAAGCTAATGAAAATTGTACAACAGCAAGGTCGCAAATGGAGTAAGGTCATGCAAAACCTTAAGGAAGATGAAAGTGGAAAAGTAAGTGAATGGTATTAAGAGTACGAGGACGTTTAGTTTCATAGGAAACATGAAAAATCTGATTAATGGTGTGTGTGTATCCCTGAAGATTATATCGCGAATTTATAAGACAAATACATGAAGTATGGGGACATTATGGAGCGAGCAAATGTACTGCAAAAATTGCAACACTTCGTTATTTTCCAAGTTTGAGAAGGTGTCTCCTACAAGGATTAAGAAAGTGTGCCATATGTCAAAAATCAAAACAGTCCATTGTGTCAAAATATACTGAGCTACACCCAATACTCACAAAAAAAACTCTAGATATGGTATCCCTGGACATAGTGGGCCCATTTCCAAGAACAGGAGTAAGATACGTAGTAGCACTATACGATATTTTCTCGAAACATATCAGAATGTATGAGGTTAAAAATGCAACAGCCACAAATATCAGAAAAAGAATTGAGGGAGACTATTTGAGAAGATTAGGTAAACCGAAGCTATTATTTTATTTATTTATTTATTTATTTATGCATTTATTTTAACTGGCAAGATTAGGGCCTTCAGGCCCTCTCTTACACCTAACCAGGCATACTCAGATTGAACGAGTTACAGTTTCTACTTAACATTAAGGACATATAGCCTATTATGCAGTATTGATGTTAAAGAAAAAAAATAGATATCATAACAGTAGTACAATGATAATTATAACAATAAAAAATAATTATAACAATCAATAATAATAGTAATAATAATAATAATAGTAATAGTAATAATAATAATAATAATAATAATGACTATGTATATGAAAGTAAACATACTTTTCTTTTCTGAATGTCAGTCACATTGTTAGTTGGGAATTTTCTCGTTATGTTCTTGCAGCTTGTGAGTTATTCTCATCGAGCAGAGACATAAGGCGATAGAATGGGGTGAAAGAGATATATAAGAGGTAGATAGGTTAGAGGAAGAGAAATAGAACGGTAAAATTCGAAGCTGTGATGGAGAGGAGAAAGAAAGAGATGGGAGGGGCACAAGAATGGTGGCTATACCGTCCCTAATATGTATGTTTTGAGTTCCCTCTTGAATGTTGAGTAGTTCTGGATAAGACGCAGATCACAGGGGAGCGCGTTCCATAGTCGTATGGCTGAGATGGAGAATGACACGGAGAAAGATTTTGTATTATGTAAAGGTACAGCCAAGATGATAGACGTATCCGATCTGGTGTTGCGATTGTGGAATGATGATAGGTGTTTAATGTGAGAAGATAAGTATTGGGGGCACCAGTGGCTAAGAAATCGATGAAGTAAGCACATCGTGTGGAGATCGCGTGCCTTATGTGGGCGTATCCAACCTAGCTGGGAGTATGAAGGACTGATATGATCATACAACCGAATATTGCACACGTATCTAACGCAAGCATTCATCACTAGCTCGAGGCATCTAGAATTTTCACTATTTGTGCCGTGTTGAACTACATCGCAGTAGTAAAGATTAGGCAAGACTAGTGTTTGGACTAATTTTTGTTTAACATGGGTTGGAAATATTTTTCTAAATTTTTGAATTGCATGTAGGGACGAGAGCGATTTCCGGCAAGCTGTGACTGTTTGTTCTTCCCAGTTTAGGTGTTCATCCAAGATTATTCCAAGGTCTTTTACTGTTTTTTGGTATGGTAGTTGGGTACCATTGAGGAGTATTTTAGGGACTGTTTCGCGAAAGTACCGGCTGATTAACATTGGATGAGATATAAGTATGACCTGTGATTTCTTGGGGTTTAGTTTCAGACCTAGGTTCTGTGCCCATCGAGAAACAGAGCAAAGATCTGCGTTCATACTCGCTACTGCGCCAGCAATGTTCTTGGGGCTTGCACTTATGTACAGTTGGATGTCATCGGCATAAAGATGGTAGTTGCAGGAGTGAATCACTGAAGAAATATCATTAATGTACAGTGAGAAGAGTAGTGGACCAAGGACGGAGCCTTGGGGAACTCCATTGCTCACGCTTTTCCATGATGACTTTTCCGACCCACAGATGACTTGTTGACTTCTGTTTTTGAGGTAGCTGTCGAAACATTGTATTGCGCTGTTTGAGAAATTCAGCTGTTTCATTTTAATTAGTAATATATCGAAGTCAACTGTGTCAAAAGCCTTGCTAAAGTCAAGCAGTGTTAGGATAGTAGCTTCACGTCTGTCCATAGCATTTTTAATGTCATCAGTTACTTTGATTAATGCGGTTGCTGTACTATGGTGCTTTCGAAAGCCTGACTGATATTCGTCATGGATGTTATGAGTTTTGAGGTAATCCGTCAGTTGTTCATGGACGATGTGCTCTAGGGCTTTAGAAATTGCAGGTAGTATGCTGATCGGCCTGTAGTCACCTGGCGACTTAGGGTTGTCAGTCTTGGGTATAGGCTTAATTAAACTTTGCTTCCACTCAGTAGGATATGTACTACTGACAAGAGACAGGTTGAAGATGTCTGTGATAACTGGAATAATAGTGTCTACGACGTTCTTAATCATGCCAATGCTCACTCCATCATTTCCTACTGCCTCGGAAGAGATTCTCATAATTGCCTTGTGTACTGTGCCGGTAGTGACATGTTTTAGGAAAAACTTGTCTCTCGAGAGATTAATATCTTGGGGCTGGTAATTTGTCGCTGCGTGGCAGTTTGCAGCTGTTGAGAAGAAATCGTTTAATTCTTCTGCAGACGCTTGATAAACAGCGTCAGATCTTCGCTTCCCTATACCGAAACTGCGCAGCTTTTTCCACAGTGCAGCAGGTTTTGATATGCCGCATACGACAGAGCGGGCATGTCTGATTTTGGCATTCCTCACGCTTTGCTTGGTTCTGTTTCGGAGTTTCCTATAAGCTTCGTACGCCTCGGGAGTTGGGTTACGCTTGAAGGCCCTATGTGCAGCATCACGTTTATTCATTAACTGACGTAATGCAGTGGTGAGCCACGGAGCGGGAGCTCTCTTTACCTTAACAGTTACTAACTGATAATGCTTCATATTTGGTTGGACCGAATTGGAAACAATTGATGACTTCACAGGGCATAAAGCACGTATTAGTAAGCTTGGGAGTCACCCATACCAAAGGTAGCCACTACAGGAATAACACTACAAGACCAAGGAAAATTTAGAACAAGAAACTGAAACGTGTTACACAGTTTGTTGAAGGGCAACGAGTCCTCTTACGGACTCACCCTAAATCGACAAAATTTGGCAAACTGAATAAGAAGTAGCAATTACTCTATTCGGTACCATATGTAATTTCTAAAATACCATATCCTGGGACGTACAGATTAGCCTACGAGAAAACAAAAAGAGGCAAGGGTCTCTACCCTCACAACGATATAAAAGCCTTTATAGAATGACGAAGCGCATTAACATTTTTTTTTCTTCGCTAGATAATTGTACATAGTGTCATAATTCTAACTGTAATTTTTCTTCTAGAGTGTATGTTAAGATAAAGTAATGTGTATAGACACATTTTGATTTGTACACACAGGTAAAAAAATTATCCGCAGTGAGAAGTAACAGACCGCTTCGTTCAAAGGGAAAGTATAAACGAAATTAACGTATGGCTACGCTGAAGCGCGCCGAACAATACACGCTGACGTCAGTAGCAGGAGAGGAGACATTGACTTGTGCGCATGCGCGACAAACTGGCAGAAGGCGCAACCAAAATAGGAATGGAATATGTACCTAACTTAAATACTAAGTAAACGGAAATACTACGCAAATACATCTAATATCTAAGAACTAAAGAACTAGGTAATCTATTGATATACGTACACAGAGATTTCACGTTTAAAAACGAAAGTATTTCAGACTTACCACCTCATTTTCAGATGAAAATTCATCAGAGGGAGAATAACGTCTGCCACTGGACGATAAATTATCTTCAGAACTAGCCATTTCTGTATCTGAACCTTCTTTTTCGCTTATGCGTGGAAGTAGCCTCTTCTCTGGAAGCGCCATTGTACTGTGGCTTTGGGTTGTTTCAGACGCCAAAAAGACTGATTACTCACAGTATGAGAACAACAAGTGTGAACTGCTCTGCCATCTAGTGAGGGAAAGTTAAAATATTTACGCAGTAGCTTCCTCTGTTGAGTAGAACTAACACAAAAAACGTATTTTGAGAAAAGTGTAGCTTTGGGCTATATCATTCTTTCTTCATTTAATTAAATTCTAAGCTATATACAACATATTTACAACCGAAAGGCAGCATTATGCAAAACTGTATGAGACGTGTAAGCTAAGGACGAACGACCAAACATCGTAAGAAGTGTCATATAACTTTTTTTTGTAAAGAAAATGGTCATAAAGGTAACAGAATAAACGAATGTATGTGAATTTAAACAAAATATGGAAATATCTGTGGACGTATGCAATGACCAAATGTATCAGTGGCCATCGAGCTACGAAATAAAATTAGTTTTAGATTAGTTTTAAGTTTTTTTTTTCAGCGACTAGTGCATCGTCAAGGCTCAGAAGAGAATTAAGTCGAAAGTAGCAGGCACCAAAAGAAGAAACAGGTCGCAACTGGAGTAAACAATTTAGTTATAAGGATGTCTACAATAAAAGTCATCAGGGCAAATGAAAATTGATAAATGAAAGTGCATCGTCGCAATGTGTCTCTTGTCGAGATTATCATCACTACCTGTTCGCTGCAGGGTACAAATAAACATATAAGCATGGGAGTTTACAAAAACCAGTTAATTTCTTATCGTCACACATGAATGCTTCAATAATGACATTTCCAGGTATTTGAGAAAGATAAGTATACGACGGTTAAAACGTCAGATTTCACACTAAGCTATCCGTGAATTGAAGTATACAACACTAGTACATGAAGAAACAACCTGACGCTTCGTCGATGATTAGTCAGTACACATTATTTAAATGAAGCAAAAGTTCCCTGGCAACTAGTTCATGATTGTACGAGTAACGTTTCCTCATAAATCCTTGAACCAATAGATGAGTATTTCCTTTCTTTCCTTCCAAACAAAGGAGGCGGCGCCAAGCATAGTTAGGCCAGCAATGCGCGGTGTTTTAGATCATTTCCAAAATTTTTCTCCCTCCTCTATCTAAGGAAGACATAAGCTCCCATAAATGATAAAAGCCTATCTATAAAATGAAATAAAAATGTATCACATGCTTGTACTGTGTCATAAAAATGATATGTAATTAATTTCTATTTGAGATGTGAACGAAGATGAGTTGAAACTAACAAACTGTAGTAACAGAACCCAGTTAATGAAAATTATTGTGGCGTTTTAAAACTTAAGAAACTTATGTTCGTAATATAACCAATGGATGGAATGGCAGCCATAGGTATAAGCTATCATGTTATGCATATTGTTGTAACTCAATAAACTCAGTACATTTATGAACTTCTATTGGAAACCAAACTCTATATGAAGAAATGAACTTCAAAGACAAGCAATTTATACAATGTTTTGGACGGCTATATGTGTCTTTCAACAAGTGCACGGTCAAGTATGGTGACATGAAGATGCGTGTGCAACGAAATAAATTTTAATATCGTGGATCACAACGCTTGGTACATGGACAAGTGAACTATAGTTGCTTTAGCAGGTACTCACCTCATCGACGGATACTGTTGGTCAGGTTTCTCTCCACTGAAAAGGCGAGTACAACGGGTATTAATGTCGCCCGGGCCGTAAAAATGGAGATCTTCTGCCACAGCGTACTATTTTGAACAACAAGCACACACTCACTGCACCCACAATGAAGACAAACGCCACAGCAATTCTTCGACACGTGGCACACAGGTGAAAGTGTGTCACTCAGTCTGACATCAACACCAAGAAAACGAGTGCACACACGTGCAACGGTATTATATAGCATTTTGACCGTTGGCAACTAGTTATTGCCGAAGAAACCGGCCAGTGAGCCAGCGCGAAACCTGGCTTCGAGAATGGAGCAAACTGGAAATTATTGTTAGCGCACTAAATTTAAATATCTAATAGACTCACATATTACGTAGATAGTGGCCGGTAAACGGATCTCCACCAAGACAGCTAGTTCTGTTCACCAAAAACCTACAAATTGTTTGTTTATATGAACTATTAAAACAAAATAATAGGTTTGAAATGCTGTACCACAACAGAGAACCTTGTCTTCATCATAACTTACGATTTAACGTAACTTAGATGGACAATATCTTCGTGCAGTTACAAGCAAGAGATAAAGATAAGAACCACACACAAGAGAGACCTAAAAAATGGAGCGAAAACAACATAGATTCTCTTTTGTTGTTCGTGGAGACAAGGAGACAGTTTAGTTATGTTTTAAGTCCAATTAGCATCCGAGATCTTTGTTCGTAATAGTATTACTTCCACTTCAATAAAACATCGCTATAATTTCGAACTGAGTTTACAAACTAGGAAAGAAATGAAGTGTCATTGCGTCCTTAAAGTCTTCAATGTTTCCTATCGAGGAACAACTTTACCGCACCCAAAAGATGGACTCAGGCTCAAGAAATGAAGTGCGCAGTACATAGCATCTTACATCAAACGCGTTTTAAAGATTTTTAAAGCTTAAACAAGACAATTTGTGTAACACACACTCGCAACTCTGTTATGTACGTGCCTTCTAGGCAGTAATCACCTTGAATACGAGACAATGAATCAAAACAGGCTCGAGATCTGCTGGACACTAACAAAAGATCTCTACCATAATCCAGCAGAAATCAAGCTTACAACTTTATATAGGAATAAACTTTGGGCGAACATAAAAACTCCATTTCTATAATTGTAGCACTGTGTGAAGTGGTGAATGAACTTGTACCGGGCGCCTGCGTCATGATGCAAAATGTATCATATCCCCATACGCATCCCTATCACGTAGCCATGTCCCTATCGCGTATTTTGTTTGCGAAGACGAGTCAATGTATGAAATTGGAAGAAAAATAAACTTGTTGTAATACGTGATACCACTCCAAGCCACACAAGTTTAGCAGAAATCTTCAGACTTGACTTCAGACTTGATCCAGGAGCGAAGAACAATAGCTATATGTACGTTATTGCAGTGCCTATGTTGTTCAGAAATACGAAGTATGCATGTTCAAGGAACATTGCAACGCACTTCTGAATAACACAGGTTCCTGCAATAGCGTATTTATCTGCCGACACTGGACAAGCAGCTCTCATTTTAAATAAATGTCGTCCCTGTACGTGAATATACGCAATGAATGTACGAGTGCTGTCGTAGACACATCGTTGGCGACGTATGCAAGTTTAGGTCTGGCCCTGAATCCTGCACGAAGAGTTAATGGGAAGGTGATCGCTCGCGATAAGCGGGAAATCTGGTTTGTGTCCCAGCCTAGCACAAATTATCATTGTCATCATTTCATTGCACAGCTTATTGTTGTCCATAGCCGTAACTATATAGACTATGGATATCAGGACAATCTTTGTATTGTAGTATTACCTCAAAAATTCCAGAAATAAAAAAATGTCCCCAATTCACATATGAAAAGTATCAAAGCATGAAGAGGTACAACAACGAAAAATATTACAACCGTTTCCAGAACTTTTAAATGTTTGTTATCCCATGAGGAAAGCTAACATACTTGCTATGAGGATTAGTAATGTCTTAGGTTTATGCTCAATGGAAAGCCAAATTATTGTAATTACTACATTTAGTTGATGTTTAGTATTGTTTTAGCATGAGAAAGCTTTTAAGAATAATTTCAAGTATCGAGGGGATGGTGACCGCATCATTTACCTCCTTTGATGGTGTCAGTGCACCCGAGGAGTAGTCACGAATTTATTGTTATTTGAGTGCCATAATCATGCAAGAACCGTTTTAAGCCATACCAATGAAGAATTATTGTGACATATTACAATACAAATAACAGTGAATTTTTCTTTGGCGTATTTGCTTCAGTAACGCGAAGAACAACTCCACAATAGACGAAGGTTAAATCATTGAGTAGAAGGAACAGTGGAAGGGGAGAAAGGAGACGAAAATAAATGGTCTCTTGGTTGCTACTGCTGGCTGTTAACGCTGTAATGCCCTCAGATTTTTTATTTTGTTGATTTATTTGATTTATTTATTTTGTAGTCTAAATACTTCGAACAGCTTTGTGATTCAAACATGGTAGTGCTTTTTGCGTCTGTAGCATTCAGTGAGTAATACCTATCTTCTGGGCCGCGCGAAATGGACAGTACCTCAGAGAATTCAGTTTTCATTGACTTCAGGATTCCTAACCTGATAACTGGTTGGCTGCACCTCTGGACATGCTTCAGCGACTTCTTTCCGGCGCAGCAGTGGATCGTTGTGATAAAAGAAGGGGCGATCTTGGCTTAACCGCTTGGGTCACGAATATGATAGACTTCTATAAGAAAAGCTCAATCTCAAGTTGTCCTGTGTAGATGGCTGTTGAATGGCTCTCAGCACTATGGGACTTAACATCTGAAGTCATCAGTCCCCTAGAACGTAGAACTAGTTAAACCTAAGTACATTACATACGTCCATGCCCGAGGCAGGATTCGAACCTGTTCCAGACTGTAGCGCCTAGAGCCGCTCGACCACTCTGGCCGGCAGATGGCTGTTGAGACGAAACTGTCGTTAGTAGGAAACCTCTGGAAAGCCTGGGAACCTTTAATTCCCTAGCTACTCCTGAGTCGTCCAAGAATTATAAATCAGAGTCACATAGCGGCTACGGTGGTCCTTTGCGCAGTATTAATACACATAGCCCTGAAATGTCTATCAATGTCATAGAAAAAACTGCCCTTAACAGACCACATCTTGTGGTTAACAACGTTCCCAGTGTTATGAAACATATGGAAGGTACATTTCTACATAACAGAACTTGCAGGGGAAATAAAATGCTTTAAGATGCTGCGTATGGAAGACGCCCGATCGAGACAATGAAGCCTACCCGCCAAAGACACGGTTATTTGCTAAGTCACTTGGAGAATATGCTGTAAACAGCGGCCTGCACAGTCATTTAATTACAGTAGAGGTACAAACTCTGCGATATTATTAATAATATATCGAAAGAACTTCAATAGAAATGGGAAGGCGGAGATACCACCAAGGGAAATAATACAATGAAGTGAGAAGTCAGAGGCTTGCATTCTGACGTTTGATGCACCAACATTGTGCGTCAAAACCTTGCTCGCACCATCATGGTTTGCAAAGGACAGATTGTGTGAGAAATGAGGTACTCAATGCACTGCTCCGATCCGTACGTTAATCGTTCCCTAAATCATCCAGTTTGGAGCACAGAAATCCCGGTATTAAAAAAAAAAAAAATAATCCAGGATATTAACGTTATGTAACACGTGTGCTAATCTGAGGCGAAGAGGACATTTAAGGCCACACATTCGTGAAGTCATTTGCGTCAGGAATGACACAGCTTCTAATAAATTCTGGTGTTAGCTTCCAGACATTGACACCTAATCAAACCACAACTTGCACATATAATTGTAGCTGAAAACGTGTATCACTGGTTAAACCAAAACATATGCTTACAACAGAGACAATACCTGCAACAAAATTTAGGAAGAATAATACATCTCACAGTAGGGATAAAAAGAGAAAGAAAAATAATTTTCTGTCAAAATAACATTACTAATTTCTTGATCGTTTGGCACGTCCTTGCCCTTGGTTACGAAGCAGGATGGGTTATCTTGGCAGGTGGCTTGAGGACCGTGGAAATAATGAGTCAGCGGCGTTTTGCTAACAATATGTACTAATTCTTGGACTCTTGACACAATGTTCAAACACAGCAAATTGACAGTTCAGTGTCCAATTTACGTTACTGAATCTTCCTCTTTCCTGTTCTCTTTCAGGCACTGCTCTCTCTGGCAGGTCAATCCATAATGGGATGTGGTCATTTGAGCACAAGTCATCGACCTCTGAGCTGGAGACCATAATGAGAGATCGATAGCAGTAAACGACTCAGTTGAACGTGGTCTAGAGGCCAGTTTTGACCACTTTTGGATCACTGGAACCCCCTTTCGATTCCCGGCCGCGTTGGGGATTTTCTCTGCCCGGGGAATGGTGGTTTGTGTTGTCCTCGTCATTTCATCATAATTCATGAAAGTGGCTGCACTGGACTATGTACAGTGTACGGGCGCTGATGACCACACAATTGAGCGCCCCAGAAACCAAACACCATCACCCTCAACAACGACCCTGTTTAAGTTCTGAATTGTATACTCTGCCCTCCCCCCCCCCCCCTCCCCAATTAAATAGATATACACACTCTCAGTTGCTCTACTCCGGGAAAGGTGGTTGCTGAGGAACAGTTCATTATATCCCGAACTTGTGTGTGTGTGTGGGGGGGGGGGGGGGGGCATGGTCTAGATCTTGATGTGGTGGCAAGTACTGTTCAGTGAATGCTTGTAGACGGGTCACGAGGGAGAAACACGAGGAGTAGTACACTGCTTACTCTGTGGTGTCCATTAGCATGTAACGTAGGAGCATCAAAGAGTTTAAAATGGGTATCTAAAGAAATACACATATAGGTCTTTACTGAGCCAGAAGTGTTAATTGTACCTTGAGCCCAATAATGTTAAGAAGAAGAGGCTGCAGTTGACTGTGACTGCAGATGTGTTTGGAGTAACGTAAGGCAGTTGGTGGGGCGCTCAGGTAGACGTTCACGTCCATATGATGGCTGTCGTCTGATCATGGCTGTTGTCTTTTGGCTATGTACTAGGTCTACTTGAAATGGATCTTTTCGGGTCAGGCAGATAAACGTTATGTGAGAAAGAGTGGAATAATTCGACAGAGCTACCGCCGTCATCAGTCATGCCTTCTGAGGCCACACAATGGGCCATGTAGGGGCAGTTAAGATTTCAGTTCCTCCAGTTATGAACAATACAAGTGTCAATTTTCCTTGTAGGAACTGGATCTGTGGTCACGAAAAAGTCTATTAACCCTTTCGTTACGGCAGTCTGCTCGCTGCAGTGCCGCCACTGAACACTGCACTGACGCCGTGCCGCGAACTGTGCACATTGCACGTCAGTAAGCTGAAAAGCAGGTTACCTCAGTTAAGTGTTACATAACAACGTATTTGGAAATTTTACAAGTATTATAAACAAAAATGCAATTTAGAATTATTCAAAAGATTCTTAAAAATGTAATTCAGTATGATAAATTTGAAAATAATGGTCACAAACCAACATTGCAGTTTTCACACTCGGATTCTCGTCGTCGTCTATCTTTTGCATTACAAACAACACACTTTCTATTTGTAAACCGCAGGAAAATATCTTTCTGTTAATCTCAATGGATGATTATTGCCTGTTCAGTGTTGTCGTTCTATATTTCGATGATACTTTTCCAGTATTTCCCTAATTAACTGCAACTGAAATTTTGCCATGGATACCGGTTCTTTCCCCATGAGTTTATAAAGGTAATAGGTCTTCGTGTGACTAGGGCCTCCCGTCGTGTAGACCGTTCGCCGGGTGCAAGTCTTTCGATATGACGCCACTTCGGTGACTTGCGCGTCGATACGAATGAAATGATGATGATTAGGACAACACAACACCCAGTTCCTGAGCGGAGAAAATCTCCGACCCAGCCGGGAATCGAACTCCGGCCCTTAGGATTAACGTACTGTCGCGCTGACCACTTTTTTTTCATTTTGTTCGCTTTAGTTCGTTACATCAGCTCAGGGCGAACGTCGTAAGGCATCCATTTAAGTTCGTTGTTGATCTGTTAACTCAGTTTTTTTTATTACAGACGGCACATTACCCTCTGACCAAACACGCTGAGCTACCGTGCCGGACTATAAAGGAAATAGTCATTCCACAAACAAATGTCCAACAAGTGAAAGACATATTTGCGACACCATTTCAGAGATTTGCGTGTTGATTCCGCAGTGCTTACAATCATACCAGCTTTATCAACTGCAACCATTGAATTATTATAATCCAATACGCATACAGGTTTCTGGATAACATTTTTCCCACCATGCTTGATAACTGTATCAATTCATCCGAGTGCATGGTAGAAAACATATAGACTTCTTTTTTATCCATCCACTTCATGAGTATTAAATTTTTGCATCATCGAGAGGTTGCCGATCGTCTTTTTAATTGTTCATCAATTTTAGGCAATCCTTTTCTTCCTTTTCTTACGGTCTCGCACGCATTTGTGCAGTTACTGTGTAGCATTCTGGATAAAGCTGGACTGTAATACCAAATATCTAATTAAACGGTATGGTTCTTTCCTAAATAGGGCTTCATAAGTGCTTCAGTTACTGTTCCCGACTTCCCAATATCCAATATCCCAATATCCAGGGTAGATGATCCGGCATAAACAAATCTTGCACAAATCCTGTCTCACAGTCACAGAGAATAAAAGATTTTATTCCAAATCTCTTTTTGACGGGATGTATTGTTTGAAAGAAAGGCGCCCTTTATATAGCATGAAACTTTCGTGTATGCACAGCTTCTGGAATGGTTGAAATGAGTACTAATTTTTTTTCGTAGTAAGTCAGTGACTTTCCATATTTTGTACAAACGATCATTGGTAGAACCGACATCATGCTTGAAATGTAGCATTCGAAATAATTTGAAATAGCGTTCTCTAGCCATTACTCCTGCAAAAATATCGTTACGCGGATGGTTGTCTTTACCCCAATACTCTACTAAAGATAATTGAATGTTGCGTGGCATTAAAAACGATATGGTAAAAAAAAAAAAAAAAAAAAAAAACGTGTAGTTCGCCTACTCCAGTTCCTTCATAATCGTCTATGTTATTATCTGTCCCAGAGCAATAGTGATTTATTTCATTTGCAATTAACTCTAAGAGATCTTCAGAGGCGAAAAGCTGAAAGTATTCTAAGATTTTCGCTGTCTTAGTTATGTTTATTTTAACATTTCAACTTTCTAACCCAAGCGTATGTATTTTAAGCACAAATATTTCTGACTTCCGTATTTCACTGACAGTGTTAATGGGCTCAGTATTCTCCGCTTCTGATTCTGAAGTAGTACATACAGCTCTTCTTCTCTTAGTTTTTGTAGGTGATGTAACAATATGTTGATTTTCATTATCTGGATCATTTTCTGAATCAGTGGGTCCGTTAACGAATAGAATTCTTTTTGAACTCCTCTGTAGCATTCTGAAAGGGAGGTCAAATATATTACAAAACAAACCAAATATAGCTAAAAACACAATTTTCAAATGAATGTTACGAACCTGAAAAAATTAAGAACTGTTTTCCAATGTCCTGTAGTTCCTGAAGAAAGATTTATCCTGACGCCGTCTATATACGTTACTCGTACACACACATCAGCACGTGGACGCCGGCAACTTCGGCATTCGTACACACGGACCAACGCATTGATGCCGGCCAAATATGGCGCACCAAACATGGTGAAACAAAGAATTTGCCCTCGGCCTTTTTCACTTCATTTGAGCATCAGGACACTTGTGAGTAGGCTGTTTAGGTTTTTTATTGGTAACGCCACATAGCGCTCTGTATGAAAAATCGCTGGCTGTGCGAAGTCAGTGGCTGGTTGGCATTGTTGTAATACTCGCCATTGTAGTGTTGGGCAGTTAGCTGTTAACAGCGCGTAGCGTTGCGCAGTTGGAGGTAAGCCGCCACCAGTGGTGGACGTGGGGAGAGAGATGGCGGAGTTTTGAAATTTGTTAACTAATGTTCAAAGTAGTAATTTGGTAATTGTGCATAGGGAAATGGAGCGGGCTGCAAATAATGGCGTAAGCAGTGAAACAATTAGTGAACAGGGAAGCATTATCGATCGATCGGTCGGCAACAGCTCGCGTCAGGAATCTGAAATGACAGGACTCAATCTTGCAAATACTGTACATTCAGGTTTTGCGTCCTCACCGTTTTCTCAAATAAGTCAAGACACATATTCTGCTTGTCAAAATGTGAATGTTGTCGGTGCAAGTGCACTGCCGAAAAGCATAGAGGAACAGATTCCAGACACTAATACATTATTATTGCAATTAATGCAACAAATGAAACAACACCTGAGACAAACACAGCAACAGTTAGACACAATGGAACAAAATCAGAGACAAACACAGCAGAAGCTTCAAAAGTTAGACACAATGGAACAAAATCTTCAAAAGTTAGACACAATGGAACAAAAGCTTCGAAAGTTAGACTCAGTGGAACATACACTTGAACAAATACGTGAAGGTTTAACTACTGAGTTGCATAAAATCGAATCAAAATGTCAAAAAGTCTGTAATGACGTAAAAACACAAATTTGTGAGCATTTACAACCTATTTTTTCGCGGCATGAAAATGCATTACAGAATCACGAATAAGCCATAAGAGAACTGCAAACTATTCTTCATGAAAATCATGAGACGTTGCAAGCTAAAATTGACTCAGTTGCATCTACCGATTCGCTTACGCAACTTGCAAAAACTCAGCAAAACTTAAAGGACACAGTGATACCATTTCAACACAAATGGATACTCTGAAATTTGGTTCAGAAAAACACACTGGGGAAATAAGTACACTATCGGAGAAAGTAGCCTAACTTTCGGATCAGTTCATTAACTTATCTGCAAAGATAGATTATGATCTGAATGATACAGAAGAGTGCGAACAAATTAGGAAATTCAAACAAAATCAGAATCAAATTATTACGCAACCCCAAAGAGAAACCCGGGAAGTTCAAGATCAGCTGACACAGGTAATACAAGAATTATGTATTTAAGAGGACACTCGCGCTCCAACACGGGAAGAGAGACTTAGAAATACGGAAAAGCCACAAAATAATAACACAAGGCATTTCGGAAATTATGAAAGAAATTGGCGAGGTGCACCGAATTTTGAGATGGAACCGTCGACACGACGTAACAATGACCGATATGCTACCCGCCGACACGATGATTTTGACTATAAGCTGTTCATTACTGCACATAAATTCAAAACATTTAAGAATTCTGGCAACGACATTCATCCACAAGCGTGGCTCCATCAATTCTCTCATTGTTTTCCTCCCAACTGGTCATTAGAGCACAGATTAGAATTTATGTGTGGCTACTTGGAGAATGAAGCAGCTGTAAGAATGCGATCGCTCATTCACGATTGTCACAGTGAAGGAGAATTTTATCATGCCTTCCTCTCAGCATATTGCTCTCAAGCTACACAAGACCGAGTAAAACATAGCATCATAATGATGAAACATTTCGAACAATCTGAATTTTCCAGTCTTGTCAAATATTTCGAATACATGTTACATAAGAATCAGTACCTGTCAAACCCATACAGCCCCTCAGAACTCACCCGCATTTGCTTAATCAACTTACCTGAACATTTACGAATGATTATTTTAGCAGGACAATGCAAAGACGAGATTGAAGCTTTTCAGGGACTGTTACAAGAACTGGAAATTGACACTGACAATCGCGGAACGCAATTCCGCGATGACAGAAATAATACACGACAAGGCTATTCGTACAACGTAAATCGTGACCAAAACAGACACCAACCGTATGACAACCGTTGGCAGAGTAGTAATAATTACAGGGAAAAATCACCTCTCCGCGGTAATGACTATCACAATCAGAGAAACAGACAATATGGAAACCAAAATAATTATTATCAAGGGAGACAGAATAACTTACGACGCAACGGTCCAGCGCGCAGTTACAAATTATTTCTAGTTTACAATGGACCTTACAGAATCCGATGTATACCACATGATAATTGCGTTGAAGTTGAAACTCTGCGTACTAGGAAGAGTAAAGGTTTACACGACATTTCACATGTAAAACCGTTTATTGAAAGTTAATCTGCTTTTTAACTTTGTCTTTGCCATAAAATTTTTCACTTCACGCTACTAGTACAATTTGTCAGACTTAGAATCTGTTAACATGCAACCATGTTTGAAGTTAAATATCCAGTCAAGAACCAAGAGAACTTATGTAAACAGAAATTACGAATGCATTATTATAGTGAACAGACGCCATAGTGTTATTGTGTGTGTACATTCTTGCTTGTTAGTTGCACGATTACGTAACGACTATAAGGCTCACATACTTAGAACATTTACCAGTACTGCTAATGAGATTTTAGTGTAACATTTTGGTTTACTTGAAAATACGTTCTGGATTTAAAGTACTTTTTGTGAGATACCAGATGACTCAGTGGTTAGTTTATATGACACCTAAACGATTTTATCACGTCGCTACTAATGAGTGACAATTTACAATGTTGCTTTTGCACTGTATCTGTTCTATATCTGCACAGTTTTTCTGTATTATTCTGGAAAGTAAAACATGTCTTAGTAGTAACGTTTGTGGTATAGCTACAATGAGACAGCCTTTTCTGTAGCACAACAATACGTACAGTACAGTACTTACTTCATCACGGCAATAAGCGTAATAACTAAGATATCTATACGCAAAGCATTTCACTTTCGTTTATCATGAGGTAAGTACATTGACTTCTGCAGAACTTAGCTTTCGGAGGACAATAACTACGACACTTCCACAGAGATTCTCTTACAGCAAGACGCACATTTAGCGCTACAGGACACGCATTAGAGTGGTTAAGTTTGTACTTAAACCATTTATTTTTCAACATATTTGAATTACAAAGAAAGTTTTCCGTGATACATTTCATTCCATTGCTGTAATCTGTAACACCTGAGGATATACTTACATTAATCCTCAAGGGGGTACACGCTTACTTTGTGTACCATGTGTTTGGCAAGCACAAGGAGCCCTAGCTAATATGGTATTTGCTTATACAACTTTACACATGGGTACCATATTCCTCTAACACATAAATTACACAGCTATCTGATCATTTAACTGAGAGAGCCAATTTTTTTTTTTTTTTTTTTTACTACGTCAGTGACAGATGTTTACGCAATTACACACCTGGATAACTTCAGATTTATGAAATTGTATTTTGTCTGTACTTTGTGAACTGTTCATATTTTTTCGGAACTATTGTGATACTGTGAGAGCTTTGAATGACGTATTTGGTATGGGATCATGATTTTTGAAGAAAGTTTGAGGTAGATGACACTTTTGACATGAGCAGAGAATTTTGTTTTACGTTTTGGTATTATTGCAGAAAACTACTGTGTTTTAGAGATTTGACTGAGGTGTTATGATGTTATTTTTACGGCGACGATGTCTATTATGATGTTGAGGTATGTTTATGATCGATAAGATGGTGCTACCGTATATGAGGAATTTGATTATGCTATGCATTATGATGAAATATTGAAGAAGTGTCGACGAATATGTATATGTGTAACAAGGTAAGAATAATGAGTAGTGGTTAGGGACTCTGGTTTGTGAAAAAGGTTGTTGGAAACCAAGAATCGTACTTTAAGAGTTATGAAATGTGTGTAAATGCGTGAATGTATTACAATGCCGACGAAATTTTTTTGGACAGTGCTATATCAATAGGATTTTGTTTCTACAGATTTGTAACGCAAATTCTTGACCTGTGAAATTTTTTATATGAGACTGCCACTGTAGCGGAAACTGGTGTCGTAAATATTTCGGTAAGACAGTTAAGTCACCACGTGCACGTAATGCGTCGTGGGCACCCAGATGCGCACAGCCACCTGACAAAAGAAAGCCATTAGGTGAAAAAAAAGAGACGCCATTATCCTCGCTATTGACATTCCTTTGTAGAAAGCATCGCAAAAACGACACGCTCATTACTTGGAAAGATACTTCTTACATCTGCACACCTGATAATGACAAGCGTCTTTCTACGAGAGTTGAGAGAATTTGTACTAACTTATGAAATGTCACATTACTATTGAATGATATTTTTATGCTTTGAATTTTATAGTTGCTTATTTCATTTGATATCTGGTTTCCAGCTGTGTTGCAGCATTGGTTTTATAAAATAAAATAAAATGCATTTGCTAATGTGAACACTTTCTGTCAACATATTTATTAAATAATGATTTTATGATCCACATTCTTCGAAAAAGGATCACTTAGAAAGGAAAGAACAATAAGAAGGGATTAATAAAAGTTAATGCATACTCAATTTTCTTTTCAACTACTTGGTAATATCTTTTGTAGAATTAGTTTTGTGGTGCACCACTTTAATGACATAGATATTTATGTGTGAATAGACATTTCCCTTTTCTGCATTGTTGACTTTAATGTAATACTTTTTCTGCTTGAGCTTCGTCATATTTAGATAAAAGTTATTCCATTTGCTGCTGCTGTTTGCCAGGCATAGTGGACTAAATTTCACTTTGCATTACTCTGTTAAGCCAGTTTTACTACTGATTTATTTTTCTTGTTGCTGTTCATTGCTTCATATTAGTTGTAATGTTGCATTTGCTTTCCTATATTGTTGCCTTTTTTTGCCAATTTGCATTTTATTTGTCATTGCTGTTTGTGTAAATTGTTTTGTGCTGCTACATTGCGTCGTCCCTTAGTTTAGCATCTGAGCTGAGTCGGTTTAAGTTAGCGTAACAGGGGTAGACTATATAAGAAACTAACTATGATGAATTGGAAGAAAAGCATTGAGAAGCTATAAGAAAAGGGTTTGGGCAAAAAAGTAGTGTACAGTGGAGAAAAACTATTTTTGAAAGAGGATGTGAACAGAATACAGAAAGCATGCTTGGATAGGATTTTTTTTTTTTTTTTGGCTGGAGCAAATGTTTATATAAGAGGGACAATCTATGGAATGAAGTTTTGGGTTGGACTGCAGTACCAAATGTTACCCTGAAAACAAACCCTGTCCTCTCCTTTTGTGTTATCCCACTATGTGTTTGTGTAACCTTGTGTATTTATTTTCTTCCTGTCTCTGTGTACTGTTTCATAGAATTTTTTCTCTTCTAATACTAAGCTAAATTCACTACGATAAAGAATACTGTTATCCTCAAAAAAATTTGCATTAATAACATGTTATTTACTTTGTAAAGATGTTTACACATTATTTATTCTGTTTTGTTCTAATGCTTATGTGTGTTGATGTTTCTAAAGTTATTCTGATCTTTTATGTATGTACTTATGTCGTAATTTTTGTAACACTGATGTATTTGTTATTTCGATTCTTTTGTAAAGCCTGTATTACTGCAAATGTTATCTCTACTATTATGTTCTTTAATGATATAATTTGTACCTTTGTTATTGTATTCTCATGTTATAAAATTGTAATTGACACCAGTTCATCAAATTAAGTAGCTTGTAAATTACATTTCACTGCACACGTTTCTGTTGGTCATAGTATATGGACAATATGTGAGAAGTAGGGACTGATCGTGTTTGCACGCATGTTAATAATTCAGCAAGAGACTGGATAACAGCATTGCTGGTTCTAAGGACATTTCAAACAAATTCTTTGTGAGTGGACAAGTGGTGGTTTATGTACTTGCTATATTGTCCACAAGAGTCTTTGATGGTGATTGTGCACCTGCACAGTCGCAACAGTTGGCTGCTAGCCATCTCTACAACGACTACAGTGGGTCTACACATTTGAAGACTCACCAATACCATTATTTCTACAAGGACTGCAGTGGGTCTGCACCTCTGGTGGCCCACCAATACCATAATCTCTACTAGGACTACTGAGTGTCTGCTCTGTGATGACCAACCTACCAATATTCTTCAAAACTTCGACTGACTCTGCTGTGGGTTTGCTCTGTTGTGGCCCATTACCTGTCAGCATGTCAAGAGTCAGCACTGTCTTTCCGTTGGAAGGACAACACTACCTCTTCAAGACTGCATGGAAATCCACTACTTCCATGTGAATTTTCTTTTACTGCTCAGACATTGAGCAAAAACACTGCTATTTTACTGTGATGAATGATCAGGATTGTCTTTATGGACTGTGAGAAAATTTTAGCTTTTGACCAACATTGTATCGATAAATGTGTGCATTTCTTTTCTTTGTTATTGTCATTATGAAAAAATTTTCAAATTGTATTGGCCACTGCCCAAAACAACTTGTAAATTTTTTGTGGGGAGCATGGGGGCTATGTAAGTAGGCTGTTTAGTATTTTTATTGGTAACGCCACACAGCGCTCTGTATGAAAAATCACTGTCTGTGCACAGTCAGTAGCTGGTTGGCATTGTTGTAATACTCGCCACTGTAGTGTTGGGCAGTTAGCTGTTAACAGCGCGTAGCGTTGCGCAGTTGGAGGTGAGCTGCCAGCAGTGGTGGACGTGGGGAGAGAGATGGCGGAGTTTTGAAATTTGTAAGACTGGATGTCATGAACTGCTATATATATTATGTGATTTCGTAGACTTTCCCGGCGTAATAACTGCTGATATTCTTCACGGGTTTGCAGCCGGATCATTTCGTCCTCCAGACACAATATTTCGGCGGACCAGCTGGCCGCCATCCTCAGGTGAGTTAATGCTGGTGCACTGCCTCGCCGAAACTGAGTTCCAGCCACAACGACGGAAACCTTTATACACCACAAACCGTTCACCGCGCCTGCGCGAGAAGATAGCGCCTCCTGGCGGTAAGAAGACACGCAGCGCGCCGGTGGAGAAAGACGGCGGAAACGATAAATCGCATCAGGAAGGATCCAGAGATCGAAAAGAAGAACGTTTTTGTTTAATGTCCGACAACATCGGATTCCATATTTTGCTTAGAGGAAAACCTCTATCCCTGTTAATAATATTGCTTGCTAATCTGATTTCAATAGATTCTTTAAGAATACATTCCCAATAGCGAGAAGCAGGAGAGATCAATTGTGTCCTGTCGTACATCATTCTGTGTCCCTCGTTAAGGCAATGTTCCGCCACTGCAGATTTCTCGGGCTGGAGCAACCGAGTGTGCCGATGATGTTCCACACACCGGTCCTTAATCGTTCGAATAGTCTGACCAATGTACTTCTTTCCACAGTGACACGGGATTTCATATACACCGGGTTTCCTTAAACCCAAATTATCCTTAACTGAGCCGAGAAGGGCTCTAGTCTTGGCCACCGGCGTAAAAACACTTTTAATATCATATCTCCTTAGAATTCTTGAAATTTTAGATGATATACTTCCCGCAAAGGGTAAATAAGCAACAGCTACAAAAGTATCCTCTATAGGCTCGCGTGACGGACCAAACTGAAGAGCACGGCATATTTGTTGTTCCGTATATCCATTCTGTTTGAAAACAGTTTTCAAATGGTCAAGTTCTTCTTTCAAATGTTCCTCGTCAGAAATGGCATAAGCTCTTTTTACCAAAGTCCGCAAAACTCCACTACGTTGGTGTGGTGGATGACAGCTGGTCGCATGAAGATAACGGTCAGTATGAGTAGGTTTCCGATACACACTGTGTCCGAAAGTCCCATCGTCCTTTCTTTCAACCAAAACATCAAGAAATGGAAGTTTGCCATCACTTTCAATTTCCATGGTAAACTGAATGCTCGGATGTAGACAATTAAAGTGATCCAAAAAACGATTCAAGGCATCAATTCCATGCGGCCAAACCATAAAAATGTCATCAACATATCTGAAAAAACACTTAGGTTTAAGAAACAAAGTTTTGAGTGCCATGTCCTCAAAGTCTTCCATAAAAAGGTTAGCGACTATGGGGGAGAGGGGACTCCCCATAGCCACTCCGTCAGTTTGCTCAAAATATACATCATTAAAAAGGAAATACGTCGAAGTCAACACATGACGACATAACTTGGTGGTTTCTTCATCTAATTTCTCACTGATTAGTGACAGGGACTCTTCAAGAGGAACCCGAGTAAAAAGAGAAATAACATCAAAGCTGACAAGCAAGTCAGAAGGACCAGAGTATAATGATTTTAATCGTCGAATGAAGTCAGACGAATTAGATATGTGATGTTCACATTTTCCCACATATGGCCTGAGGACCGAAGCTAAATATTTGGCCATATTATAGGTAGGGGCGCCCAAGTTGCTGACAATGGGACGCAGAGGAATACCACTCTTATGTATTTTGGGTAAACCATACAATCTCGGAGGAACCGCCGCACCAGGATGAAGTTTCTTGATGACATCACTAGGTAAAGAGCTCTTCTTTAAAAGTGAGAGAGTCTTTCGTTTTATACAATCCGTGGGATCATTTTTGATTTTCCGATAGGCCGATTCCTGTAGCAAAAGATCCATTTTGGCAACATAATCCTCACGTGCGAGAATAACCGTGGCATTGCCTTTATCAGCCGGAAGAATGATTAGATCCCGATTTTCTCTCAGAGACCGAATAGCAGCCCTTTCACAAGATGGAATATTATTCCTTGGAGGTGGAGTTCGACGAAGTTTATAGGCAACCTCCTGCCTGATCTCTTCTGCCCTGTCCTCAGGAAGGAATTTGATGATGCTACATTATCTGTTTTGAAAAAAGGGTTAAATTTCGCACCTACTCCCAAGAGGACTCCTATTACGGATTTTATTTGTGCTGTAGAACAAGCTGTGGCCCGCCTTCCTGAGGACAGGGCAGAAGAGATCAGGCAGGAGGTTGCCTATAAACTTCGTCGAACTCCACCTCCAAGGAATAATATTCCATCTTGTGAAAGGGCTGCTATTCGGTCTCTGAGAGAAAATCGGGATCTAATCATTCTTCCGGCTGATAAAGACAATGCCACGGTTATTCTCGCACGTGAGGATTATGTTGCCAAAATGGATCTTTTGCTACAGGAATCGGCCTATCGGAAAATCAAAAATGATCCCACGGATTGTATAAAACGAAAGACTCTCTCACTTTTAAAGAAGAGCTCTTTACCTAGTGATGTCATCAAGAAACTTCATCCTGGTGCGGCGGTTCCTCCGAGATTGTATGGTTTACCCAAAATACATAAGAGTGGTATTCCTCTGCGTCCCATTGTCAGCAACTTGGGCGCCCCTACCTATAATATGGCCAAATATTTAGCTTCGGTCCTCAGGCCATATGTGGGAAAATGTGAACATCACATATCTAATTCGTCTGACTTCATTCGACGATTAAAATCATTATACTCTGGTCCTTCTGACTTGCTTGTCAGCTTTGATGTTATTTCTCTTTTTACTCGGGTTCCTCTTGAAGAGTCCCTGTCACTAATCAGTGAGAAATTAGATGAAGAAACCACCAAGTTATGTCGTCATGTGTTGACTTCGACGTATTTCCTTTTTAATGATGTATATTTTGAGCAAACTGACGGAGTGGCTATGGGGAGTCCCCTCTCCCCCATAGTCGCTAACCTTTTTATGGAAGACTTTGAGGACATGGCACTCAAAACTTCGTTTCTTAAACCTAAGTGTTTTTTCAGATATGTTGATGACATTTTTATGGTTTGGCCGCATGGAATTGATGCCTTGAATCGTTTTTTGGATCACTTTAATTGTCTACATCCGAGCATTCAGTTTACCATGGAAATTGAAAGTGATGGCAAACTTCCATTTCTTGATGTTTTGGTTGAAAGAAAGGACGATGGGACTTTCGGACACAGTGTGTATCGGAAACCTACTCATACTGACCGTTATCTTCATGCGACCAGCTGTCATCCACCACACCAACGTAGTGGAGTTTTGCGGACTTTGGTAAAAAGAGCTTATGCCATTTCTGACGAGGAACATTTGAAAGAAGAACTTGACCATTTGAAAACTGTTTTCAAACAGAATGGATATACGGAACAACAAATATGCCGTGCTCTTCAGTTTGGTCCGTCACGCGAGCCTATAGAGGATACTTTTGTAGCTGTTGCTTATTTACCCTTTGCGGGAAGTATATCATCTAAAATTTCAAGAATTCTAAGGAGATATGATATTAAAAGTGTTTTTACGCCGGTGGCCAAGACTAGAGCCCTTCTCGGCTCAGTTAAGGATAATTTGGGTTTAAGGAAACCCGGTGTATATGAAATCCCGTGTCACTGTGGAAAGAAGTACATTGGTCAGACTATTCGAACGATTAAGGACCGGTGTGTGGAACATCATCGGCACACTCGGTTGCTCCAGCCCGAGAAATCTGCAGTGGCGGAACATTGCCTTAACGAGGGACACAGAATGATGTACGACAGGACACAATTGATCTCTCCTGCTTCTCGCTATTGGGAATGTATTCTTAAAGAATCTATTGAAATCAGATTAGCAAGCAATATTATTAACAGGGATAGAGGTTTTCCTCTAAGCAAAATATGGAATCCGATGTTGTCGGACATTAAACAAAAACGTTCTTCTTTTCGATCTCTGGATCCTTCCTGATGCGATTTATCGTTTCCGCCGTCTTTCTCCACCGGCGCGCTGCGTGTCTTCTTACCGCCAGGAGGCGCTATCTTCTCGCGCAGGCGCGGTGAACGGTTTGTGGTGTATAAAGGTTTCCGTCGTTGTGGCTGGAACTCAGTTCCGGCGAGGCAGTGCACCAGCATTAACTCACCTGAGGATGGCGGCCAGCTGGTCCGCCGAAATATTGTGTCTGGAGGACGAAATGATCCGGCTGCAAACCCGTGAAGAATATCAGTATATATATTATGACTGTTAAGGTAAATACAATGTTTGTTCTGTATTAAAATCATTCATTTGCTAACTATGCCTATCAGTAGTTAGTGCCTTCAGTAGTTTGAATCTTTTATTTAGCTGGCAGTAGTGGCGCTCGCTGTATTGCAGTGGTTTGAGTAACGAAGGTTTTTGTAAGGTAAGTGATTTGTGAATAGTATAGGTTAATGTTAGTCAGGACCATTCTTTTGTAGGGATTTTTGGAAGTCAGATTGCGTTGCGCTAAAATTATAGTGTCAGTTTAAGCACATTCGTGTATAATTTTTCAAAGGGGACGTTTCACACTTCCACAACTCGTGGTAAGAAGACATTTTAATTCTGCTCTTAAAATCTAGGAAAGACCATACATACCAGAGTATTATCGTAATGTTGACCCCAATAGCTGTGAAGGGAAAACGTGGAGAGGATGATTCTTATCTAGATCTTATAATCCAAACAGCTTTCAATGTGGGTTCAGGAAGTATCAGCCCACCTTTGATAACCTCTTCCTCCTGGAATTGGCTATACAACATCGTTTGCTAATACCTAAAAGGTATTTTTTTACACCAAAACGGCCTATGTTACTGCATGGAGTACAGTATCTTCCCTGAAAGGAGTTTCCGAGGAAGTATGTATAAGGTACCTCCCCTCACCATGTTATTTTAGGTATCATATCCATGACGTATTCTTTGAATCTTTTGAACAATTGAATGATGAAGACAAGTTTAAAACCTTAGCCTAGAAAAATATATAACAGGTACTGAACGTGATGTAAGACGAAAACAAGAAAGAGCATACAAGATAATGAAACATTAAAATAAAGAAAATAAGGACAATCTCGAAATACACACAATATCTGAATCTAATTAGTTAGAATACTATAAAACACTCTGGACGGATGTGCGAAATACACAGGTGGTTCTGTCTGAATCATACAGGAATGAAGGCTTAATAACGTTCAAGGAACTATAATCCGTTCATCATAAGAATAAACCTGGTGTAAACATTGTACTATGTATTCTTCCACGTTTGCTGGAACATCATTGGATTTCTGTTTCAAGTGGGACTGCAGCCAAGCTGTCTCGAGTACTGTCAAGTACGATAATTTTTTTTTTTTTTTTCATCAGTCTACTGACTGGTTTGATGCGGCCCGCCACGAATTCCTCCCCTGTGTTAACCTCTTCATCTCAGAGTAGCACTTGCAACCTACGTCCTCAATTATTTGCTTGACGTATTCCAATCACTGTCTTCCTCTACAGTTTTTGCCCTCTACAGCTCCCTCTACTACCATGGAAGTCATTCCCTCATGTCTTAGATGTCCTATCATCCTGTCCCTTCGCCTTATCAGAGTTTTCCACATATTCCTTTCCTCTCCAATTCTGCGTAGAACCTCCTCATTCCTTACCTTATCAGTCCCCTAATTTTTAACTTTCGTCTATAGCACCACATCTCAAATGCTTCGATTCTCTTCTGTTCCGCTTTTCCCACAGTCCATGTTTCATTACCATACAATGCTGTACTCCAGACGTACATCCTCAGAAATTTCTTCCTTAAATTAAGGCCGGTATTTGATATTAGTAGACTTCTCTTTGCCAGAAATGCCTTTTTGCCGTAGCGAGTCTGCTTTTGATGTCCTCCTTGCTCCATCCGTCATTGGTTATTTTACTACCTAGGTAGCAGAATTCCTTAACTTCATTGACTTCGTGACCATCAATCCTGATGTTAAGTTTCTCGCTGTTCTCATTTCTACTACTTCTCATTCCCTTCGTCTTTCTCCGATTTACTCTCAAACCTTACTGTGTACTCAATAGACTGTTCATTCCGTGCAGCAGATCATTTAATTCTTCTTCACTTTCACTCAGGATAGCAATGTCATCAGCGAATCGTATCATTGATATCCTTTCACCTTGTATTTTAATTCCACTCCTGAACCTTTCTTTTATTTCCATCATTGCTTCCTCGATGTACAGATTGAAGAGTAGGGGCGAAAGGCTACAGTCTTGTCTTACACCTTTCTTAATACGAGCACTTCGTTCTTGATCGTCCACTCTTGGTTGTTGTACTTATTGTATATGACCCGTCTCTCCCTATAGCTTACCCCTACTTTTTTAGAATCTCGAACAGCTTGTTCCATTTTATATTGTCGAACGCTTTTTCCAGATCGACAAATCCTATGAACGTGTCTTGCTTTTTCTTCGGCCTTGCTTCCATTATTAGCGATAACGTCAGAATTTCCTCTCTCGTAGCCTTACTTTTCCTAAAGCCAAACTGATCGTCACCTAGCGCATTCTCAATTTTCTTTTCCATTCTTCTGTATATTATTCTTGTAAGCAGCTTCGATGCATGAGCTATTAAGCTGATTGTGCGATAATTCTCGCACTTGTCAGCTCTTGCCGTCTTCGGAATTGTGTGGATGATGCTTTTCTGAAAGTCAGATGGTATGTCGCCAGACTCATATATTCTACACACCAACGTGAATAGTCGTTTTGTTGCCACTTCCCCTAATGATTTTAGAAATTCTGATGGAATGTTATCTATCCCTTCTGTCTTATTTGACCGTAAGTCCTCCAAAGCTCTTTTAAATTCCGATTCTAATACTGGATCCCCTAGGGATCTCTTCTAAATCGACTCCTGTTTCTTCTTGTATCACATCAGACAAATCTTCACCCTCATAGAGGCGTTCAATGTATTCTTTCCACCTATCTGCTCTCTCCTCTGCATTTAACAGTGGAAATCCCATTGCACTCTTAATGTTACCTCCGTTGCTTTTAATGTCACCAAAGGTTGTTTTGACTTTCCTGTATGCTGAGTCTGTCCTTCCAACAATCATATCCTTTTCGATGTCTTCACATTTTTCCTGCAGCCATTTCGTCTTAGCTTCCCTGCACTTCCTATTTATTTCATTCCTCAGCGACTTGTATTTCTGTATTCCTGATTTTCCCGGAACATGTTTGTATTTCCACCTTTCATCAATCAACTGAATTATTTCTTCTGTTACAGTTTCTTCGCAGCTACCTTCTTTGTACTTATGTTTTCCTTCCCAACTTCTGTGACGGCCTTTTTTAGAGATGTCCATTCCTCTTCAACTGTGCTGCCTACTGCGCTATTCCTTATTGCTGTATCTATAGCGTTAGAGAACTTCAAACGTATCTCGTCATTCCTTAGAACTTCCGTATCCCACTTCTTTGCGTATTGATTCTTTCTGGCTAATGTCTTGAATTTCAGCCTACTCTTCATCACTACTATATTGTGATCTGAGTCTATATCTGCTCCTGGGTACGCCTTACAATCCATTATCTGATTTCGGAATCTCTGTCTGACCATGATGTAATCTAATTGAAATCTTCCCGTATCTACCGGCCTTTTCCAAGTATACCTCCTCCTCTTGTGATTCTTGAACAGGGTATTCGCTATTACTAGCTGAAACTTGTTACAGAACTCAATTAGTCTTTCTCCTCTTTCATTCTTGTCCCTAGCCCATAGTCTCCTGTAACCTTTTCTTCTACTCCTTCCCCTACAACTGCATTCCAGTCGCCCATGAATATTAGATTTTCGTCCCCCTTTACATACTGCATTACCCTTTCAATATCCTCATACACTTTCTCTATCTGTTCACCTTCAGCTTGCGACGTCGGCATGTATACCTAAACTATCGTTGTCGGTGTTGGTCTGCTGTCGATTCTGATTAGAACAACCTGGTCACTGAACTGTTCACAGTAACACACCCTTTTCAGATTTTCTAATTTCCCTACCACGTTCAAGCTTCTGACATTCCACGCTCGATTCGAAGAACATTATCCTTTCGTTGATTATTCAATCTTTTTCTCATGGTAATCTCCCCCTTGGCAGTCCCCTCCCGGAGATCCGAATGGGGGACTATTCCGGAATCTTTTGCCAATGGAGAGATCATCACGACACTTCTTCAACTACAGGCCACATGTCCTGCGGATACACGTTACGTGTCTTTAATGCAGAGGTTTCCATTGCCTTCTGCATCCTCATGTCGTTGATCATTGCTGATTCTTCCGCCTTTAGGGGCAATTTCCCACCCCTCCACCCTCTTTGACAAGGTCGTTGGCAGAATGAGGCTGACTTCTTATGCCGGAAGTCTTCGGCTGCCAATGCTGATTATTTATCGAAATTTAGGCAGTGGCGGGAGTCGAACCCGGGAATCAAAGACGCTACCCTTAGACCACGGGTATCATTCCACATGGGTACGTTTTGTGCGGTACGTTACGCCCACATCGACTTAGTGGTAATACGGGACAACAGCTTTACCGGTGCATTTAACTTGGACAGCACTGACCGGTCAGCTGGTACAGCTAGCCTGCAATGGCGTGGCCAGCTGCATTTCACACGTAAAAGGAGACGAGAAGAGGAGCAATATATTTTCGAATGTCATGTAATTTTTAAGCAGAATGGAATAATACACTGCAAATCTTCCACAAAACGCTCCTTAACAACTAAACGAAAACCACAGCACGTTGTCGTTTTTATAGCTAACGTACTATTTTAATTAAAAACAAGAATGCTGAAAATTCCTGACTTAATCACTAGGTAATTTTTCTGCATAAGCCGTGTGTAAGATAATATAGAAGGATTTCACCGTATAGTTAAATATTGAAGCTACTGAAGGTATTACTTACAGTCAGTGATCTGGTAATCTCTTAGCTCCTTCCGTATCCGAAGCCGAGAAATACGTTTCAGTTCTGGAAGTGTCACCTGCTTCGTTGACAACGAGCCTATCAACAACAGAATCCACGAAGATAACCAGGCGCAGAATTTTCTCTTCTTCTTTTATGACGAGCCGTTCTATATCCTGCCAGCGTTCGGCAGTGACGTGTGATAAAGCTGCGTCTTTTAGCTCCGGTATGTCTGACAGCTTAACAGTCTTGTTATTTTTCGGGCCAAACCCGGCAGCTTGGCTCCAGTTCAGTTCTGTTGGGTTCATATTGTACTGGTAGAGTACCAAATGTAAAAATGCAGCATTTGTATGATGTGCTCGATGCTGTGAAAATGATTGTGTTTCATGTTTCTGTGATACTTTTCTATCTCCATGGTATAAAACGATGGACATAGTTCAAATAAGGAGGATTTGGTTTTTCATTTTTGCTTTAAAAATTTAATTGTTACGTTTTCTTAATTTAAACAAGTTTTCTGAGCTGTTTTTCATAAAACATCGACAGTTAAGAATTTGTATTTGAAATGAAAACAGGAATTTTGCGTCCAATATGTAATTATAAACAAGAATAGGTGCATTATGCATAAAAAATGATGAGTTTCATTAGTACGAGATGTAGGTACTTCAAATTGAACGAGAAAAAATTAAGGATACGGGGGAGATTCGAACTAACGCATAAAAAAACATAACTAATGCACATTCCATTATGCTACCGACTGCGTAACACATTCACCGAACGCTTGTGTGTCAACTGCAGTATATAACGCTGAGAAAATTTCGAATCCGATTATCTCCGTAAATTTATGAAAAACGTAAAGAATAGCTATTTGTCGGCACTTCTTAATCGTGTTCCACGCGCGTGTTTCACCTACGGAACAGAAAGCAGCCTCACCCATCATACTGTGCATTAACAGTGCCACAATCAGAGCACAACGCTGCACAGGCTGTGACTATACACGATTTTTAAAATAAAAAGTACGCAGCTAATGCGTGATTAAGAAATACGTTGATCGCTGTTAATACGTTTAAAAATCTTGAAGTTTCATTTAACTTAACTTAGTAATAATATATCTAATACATAATTAGAGCCTACTTCCAAGAGCGTAACAATACCACTGTACGTGTGCTACGACTTCTGACCAGTCATTGCGTTTGTGTTTGTGTACGTCAGGTTTATTCTTATGATGAACTGATTATACAGGCCGCTGTAACGTTTAGCAAGAACAGGAATACCCCACAGTGTGACAAAATCAATACAGAACTGATAAAACATGGCTGAAATACTGCAAAAATAAGTTGTTTGCCCCATTTATGAGAAAGGTAACGGACATGACTGTCAAATCTACAGAGGTTCTGAATTCATGATATAAAATGTATGATAAAATTTTAACAAAACGACTATCGCCAAGCGCTGAAATTGTACTATCTGACGCCCAACTTGGTTTTCAAAAAGGCAAATCATGTTCAGACTGTATCTTCACCATGACACAACTAATAGAAAAACATTGTGAATCATATCTGCCAACTTTTCTTGCCTTCATTGACAACAAAAAGGCCCTTGATAAAGTGAATCGAAACCAACCGTAAGAAATCCTTAGAAACATAGGGATTTTATCCCAAAAATGTTCAAATGTGTGTGAAATCTTATGGTACTTAACTGCTAAGGTCATCAATCCCTAAGCTTACACACTACTTAACCTAAACTATCCTAAGGACAAACACACACACCCATGCCCGAGGGAGGACTCGAACCTCCACCAGGACCAGCCTCAAAGTCCACGACTTCAGCGCCTTTGACCGCTCGGCTAATCCCGCGCGGCAATTCTATCCCATAAGAGCTATACATGGTTTATATACGAATTATAAAATACGTACAAAAATAGCAGGCAGTAGATATAATACGGTTAAAATGAACCTATGGAATTGTCAAGTGTGACTCCTTTTTCCCCACTCTTTTTAATACGTAGATCGAGGATTTAACCAGAGCTTCGTAACAGACAATAAAATATTTAGAAATTAATTATATGGATGTTGGTGCACTACTTTTTGCTGATCAGCAGGTAATTATTAGAATGAAAATAATTTACATGAAGCTATCTTTAACTTAAGTAAAATAACGAGACAATAAAACCTCAACATCTCCATCGCAAAGACGTAATCAATAGCATTTTTAGGACACCAGCCCATGCGAGTTAAGATTGAAGTTGACAAGCACATCATAGAACAAATTAATACATTCAAATATTTAAGGTGCTGTAATACGTAAAGGGCACACCATGCAATACCACATGAGTTAGACCTACCTATTTCTGTGGAATTTTACGCAGACCATTGGAAAAGAATATCCACAGAGATGTTGTATCTACGTCCTATAAGGTTGTGGCTATATCAGCACTGTTCCATGAATGCAAAACATAGACTAAGAACAGAACAGAAGAGAACAGAAGCATGTTAAATTGATTTCTTTAGATACGTGATATATTCTCTGATGGATAAAAAGAGTAATTATGACATCCGAGCTGAATATGCAAAACATAATTTACGTAATAAAACAATATTAGTTAAGATGGAAAGAACATATAGAGCGTATGTCCTACGCAAGACTCACTGAAGCCATAAAACAACAAAAACCAATAGCCAAAATATCTTTAGGAAGAGCAAGGAGACGGAATGGATAAAAAGGTCCAGTCCTTGATGTATATGTATATGTATATGTATATGTAATGATGAATGATGTCCCTCAAGTTAGTGATTTAAGTGGAACTACTAATACACACATCAAAAAAGTTTTGCATCACCTCGGTTCCAAGAACTCCTGAAGATAGACGTTGACAGTGGATATTGTATCAAAAAAGACAAAGTCCATTTGACTGTTCAGAGATGTCACTAAATCTGCTAAAAGATGTAAACAAACACACATGAGCAGCGCCAATTATACGGATGGGTCCAACAGCCGATCAGTTCCAGTTATTCACCAGGAAGGAGGTACACAGCTCATGCTGTCTGTTGTTCAACCATGCCCAGACGTCAATACCGCGGTTCGATGCGTCCGCATTCTTAATTTGTGCCAGGAAGGTTCAAAAAATGGCTCGGAGCACTACGGGACTCAACTGCTGTGGTCACCAGTCCCCAAGAACTTAGAACTACTAAAACCTAACTAATCTAAGGACATCACACACATCCATGCCCGAGGCAGGATTCGAACCTGCGACCGTAGCAGTTGCACGGTTCCCGACTGCGCGCCTAGAACCGCGAGGCCATCGCGGCCCGCTGTGCCAGGAAGGGCTCTCAACAATAGATGTGTCCAGGCGCACTCAGAGTGAACCAAAGCGATGTTGTTCGGACATGGAGAAGATACAGAGGGACAGAAACTGTCGATGACATGCCTCGCTCAGGCCGCCCAAGGGTTACTAGTGGAGTGTATGATCGCTACCTATGGATTATGGCTCGGAGGAATCCTGACAGCAACTCCACCATGTTGAATAATGCTTTTCGTGCCGCCACAGGACGTCGTGTTACGACTCAAATTGAGCGCAATAGGCTGCATGATGCGCAACTTCACTCCCGACGCCCATGTCAAGGTCCATCTGTGCAACCACAACACCACGCAGCATGGTAAAAATGGGCCCAACAACATGCCGAACGGACCGCTCAGTATTGGCATCATGTTCTTCTCACTGATGAGTGTCTCATATGCCTTCAACCAGGCAATCGTCGGAGACGATCCAACGAGTGCATCAAGGTGGAGGTTACCTGCTGTTTTTTTTTGGGGGGGGGGGGCATTATGTGGGACCGACGTACGCTGCTGGTGGTCATGGAAGGCGCCGTAACGGCTGTACGATAATTCAACACCACCCTCCGACCGATAATGAAACCATATCGGCAGCATATCGGAGAGGCATTCGTCTTCATTAACGATAATTTGCGGCCCCATCGTGCACATCCTGTGAATTATTTCCCTCAGGATAACGACATGGCTCGTCTAAGGTGGCCAGCACGTTCTCCAGACATGAACCCCATCCAACATGCCTGGGATAGATTGAAATTGGCTGTTTATGGACGACGTGACCCACCAACCACTGTGATGGATCTACGCCGAATCGCCGTTGAGGAATGAGACAATCTGGACCAACAGTGCCTTGATGAACTTGTGGATAGTATGCCACGACGAATATAGGCATACACCAGTGCAAGAGGACGTGCTACTGGGTATTAGAGATACCGGTGTGTACAGCAGTCTGGGCCACCAATTCTGAAGGTCTCGCTGTATGGTGGTACGATATGGAATTCAACTGGCTCTAAGCAGTAAGGGACTTAACATCTCAGGTCATCAGTCCCCTAGACTTAGAACTACCTAAACCTCAGTAATCTAAGGACATCACACACGTCCATGCCCGAGGCAGGATTCGGACCTGCGGTCATAGTAGCAGCGCAGTCCCCAACTGAAGTGCCTAGATCCGCTCGTCCACAGCGGCCAGCCAACATGCAATGTGTGGTTTTCATGAGCAATAAAAAGAGTGGAAATGATGTTTATGTTGATGTCTACTCCAAGTTTCTGTACAGTTTCGGGAACTGTCGGAACCGAGGTGATGCAAAACCACAGTAACAAGTCTTGTCCAGCGTCAATGCTTTCTGTACTTCTCTGTCTTTTTCCCGCCTTCAGTCTTCCAACAACAACCGATTTTCTGCAGCAGACAGTTGAAATGTTAGAGGAATGTGTGGAGAGAAAAGGTTTCAGTTTTTCAAGAGAAAAGAGTTTGTGTGTCCTTTTTAGCAGTTCACAATCTGTTTTTAACTTTCCGAGTTGAGGACAAGGGACGTTCTTAGGTTTCTAGGTCTCGTATGCTTTAATTTAATACCTGAGAACATAGTCCCTTAAAGGACTAGATATTATAAGATATATTATCTATCAGTAATGGGGAGGAGATCAAACCTGTTGGCTCCAGCTTAATAGAGCCTTCGTGTGACTTCGGCTCAATTATGTGTTAAAGGTCTTCCATTTAAAAATAATGCCTGCTACAACACAAGGAAATTAGGCCATTGGACCATTTTGAACCAGTCCTACACCCACTTCTACGCCAGAGTCGTAACCGATCTTCACTTTTCTATTAACGACTTCCAGAATTACTTTACTTTTGACAAATTTAAAAAGTAAGAGATACCCCATATTTTATTTTTAAATTATATTACATATCGTTTTGAGTAAATATTTAAATCTTAATATGATACATACCTATGGTCTGAAGCAACGGCACGTTCAGAGCTTTCAGTGGTTTTCCCCGAAGGCGTCTTCAGGATCTGCCTTCTCAGTCACGAGTAGGTTCTAGAGCATCATGGACACAAGATGATTATTGTCTCCTTCGGTTCCTTTGGTGTCCGACAGACACTGCACTAGACAAAATGACGTGAATGATATAGAATACCCACCTCCTCTCTCAAATGGAGACGAAATATGTATCGTTTTGGTAGCCAACAGACCACCACAAGTCATACTGAGAAAATGACTAAGCGGATGAAGTAGCCAAAGAATTTTTCAGGACTGAAACGTGACACACACACTGTGTGTGTGTGTGTGTGTGTATTTGTATAGTGGGCTGTAAACTCGCGGTCGATTCACAGAGAATAGCAACTGTGGAAGGAGGAGAAACTGGCAGTGTGACAGAACAGTCTGTAGTCACCGAAGCTGACTACGATAAGAGTTTGTTAAAACTTCAAAAATCCTCTATCGTCAGTAATCCAGTCTAAGATAATAGACTAGAGATTTTAGTGTGCTGTAGACTGACTGACGCATCTGTTGCTCTGTTTCAGATTTTTGCATTAAACTGCTCTTTTTAGAGTTCCGTAGCTTAGTCAGAAACAACGGAACCCTTATAGTATCACTTTACAGTCCGCTTGTCTGTCTGTCTGGCCGATTGTTAATAACCCTTTTTCTCAGGAACGGATATACGTATCAAATCGACAGTCATGCCACATACTAACGTCTAAGATCTCTTGGCAATGTATCAAATGTAAGCTTCTAAATCAGTGCAATGAGAAGATACAGTCATTTATGTCACATATTTTGATAGTCGCAAAATCACACATCAGAACGTTTAAGGTGCTTCCCTTTGACATAGAATCGTGAAATCTGGCAAGAAGAAAGGTCCTACAACAAAATTAAAGGGTCACTTCTTCCAAATCCCGTAATTCTCACCCATTGCAAAACGTAAGTCTGGCTCGAAGGTACTTCCAATCTTCCTCTGTAACAGTGCAAAGGCGTGGCACCCAGCGACGTCATCCACGGGCTTGCCGACGCTTCAAGAAGCAAGGTATCAATACATGCAAATATAAGTGCCACAGCTCAGAATTCATGTAACGTGTAAGATGCGTTAATGATGTCACATTGGCGCCCCAATACTGCCCAATGCTACCGTGGATGTGTCACGCGACAGGAATGTCGTTGGACCCCTTCTTACTCACACCCCCTCTTACCCACAGTTCAGTCAACATTTTGTCGCCTCTGCAATGGAGGGCCGAACCGCGGCTCCTAGCAATGAAATCATGCGGTTATCTTATGAGTGAACGAGGAAAATATTCCAGACACATCGAAGTTCAGAATCCACACAGAAAGACCGCAAGGGGTGGCATAAAGGACGTCAATGAAATTACCCTTTTCTCTGGGGCGTTGATCTTTCACACGTTTCGCGGTCGAAGACGACAGTTCGCAATGCAATGAGTAGCAGACAGATATTCTTCACAACCTCTGACAGTACTGACTCCCTCGAGGGTTTCAACCCTTCTCTAAGGACGTTGTGGGGCTGTATCGCTATCGAATTATCGCACCCGTTTAGAGTACAGCGTGACAGCAGTTTTTGCTGTCGTGTGAAGGTTGGAACCAGTAGGGACCATTCAAAACCATCGACGACTCTGAACATGCTTCGAAGCAGCTAAGAGTGCTTATGCTTTTTCGTAGCTCCTATTTTGCGTCCTTCTGTGGTATGATCATGGGGGAATGTTGCACGGACACATGCGTGAATAAAACGGCAAATGATCATTTTAAGACCCCACCAAGTTTGGCAAAGCCCTCGAGGATTTTATATATGTACCTGTACAGTCAGAACCTGCGGGGAATGTCCTAGGCACTTGTAGACTGGTAACCCCTTCAACACTCTCTGATTGCAGAGGACCTACTATCAGGGGCAAGAGCAGCCACGCACCGGCGAAAGAGCAACAGTGTAGCCCGCCTGCAGTGATTCGAGCTCTTGTGAGTGTTTTCGCACGTACAGGTGCTCAAAATAGGCGGGTGAATGGTACCGAGAGTTTTGCAAAACTGCGGGCGGTGAAGGGGGGTTAGAATGTCCCTTTGCCATTTTATTCTCGAGGCATGTTTCAATTCTCCACCCGTCCACCTCCTAGCTCCTCCTTATCACCCTTGTTCAAGCCTCAGGAGGACGCGAAATAGCAGGGATGAAAAAGAATAAGCACCCTTTGCTGCTTAGGAAACTTTCAGATTTCGTCGAATGGTGTTGAGCAGTCGCTAGTGATTCCAGCCTGTACACGAGAGGAAAATTATGGTCGCACTACTCTCCAAATGGGTCGTATCACGTTTGATGTAGATGCAGCCCGACAATGTCCTAATAGAAGAGTGTCAGCAGTGTCAGAGGTTGTGAAGAACGCCTATCTGCTGCTCATTGCATTGATAATTGTGGTCTTCGACCTCGACATGTGTGGAAGTCCAATGCCCCAGGGAATGGCGTGATTTCATTCAGTCCCTTTATGCCACTCCCGGAGGTCTTTTCAGGGGATTCTGATCTGCGATGTGTCAGGAATGTTTTATTAGGTCACTCCAAAGAAAACTGCCTTATTTCAACGCTGTGCGACGCGGTTCTGATCTCTATCTCATACGAGTTAAAAGAACCAGTGAAATGTGGGCAGGAGAGGGTGTGACGGCCTTTGGATCGTGTGACACGTACAAGGTAACACTGGATAGAATGGTGTTGAAGTTTAATGCCAATGTGGCATAATTAACTCATCTTGCACGTGACATGAACTTCTGAGTTGTGGCCATTTTTTTGCAAGTGTCGACACCTTGCTGTCTTAAGTGTCGTCGAAACCGAGTTGACTTCGTAGGGCGCCATGATTTTGCATCAGTACAGAGGAACGTTGTACGCACCTCTGAGCCCAATTTCAAACTTAAGCGTTGCAATGGGTGAGAATCACGGTGTTTCGAAAAAGTGATCCTTTGATTCTGTTGCTCAATGTAGTTCCTGGGTATTTTAAAATAATTTTACAACGCGAAACGTCGCCTTTTGAAAATTATAAATGACTGTGCTAGTAAACCTCTTACGTTATTTGATTTTCGAACAGCTGAGCAAAACTGAACGTGCTCAGACATTTCTCTCTTTACTTATTCCGATCAACACTAAACTTACACACAATATTTTTAGCGAAACGCACTCTGACTTTCAATAATACCTACAAAAGAATGGCCCTGACTAACAATGACCTATACCTTTCAGGAATCACGTACCGCACAAAAATCTTCGTTACTCGAACTACTGCAATACAGCGAGCGCCAATACTGCCAGCTAAATGAAAGATTCTAACTACTGAAGGCACTAACTACTGATAGGTATAGTTAGCAAATGAAAGATTTTGATAGAGAAGAAACAATATATTTACCTTAATAGTGTTCAAAAGTCATTATATAAGCTCATGACATCCAGTCTTACAAATTTCCTTTTTCTGGCGGACTCATGCCCAGATCGTCCGCTCACCAGATCGTCCATCTCTCTCCCCACATCCACCAGTGCTGGCGGCTCACCTCCAAGTGCACAACGCTACGTGCTGTTCACACCCAACTGCCCAACACTACAATAGCAAATATTGCAACAATGCAAACCAGCCACAGACTGCACCCAGCACAGTCAGTGATTTTCATACAGAGCGCTACGTGGCGTTACTAACATAAAAACCTAAGCGGCCTACTTACAAACTTACACAAAGAAATTAAAAATGAATCCCTTGATGTGAAAGCTTTTCGTGGGTGAAATTTAGTTACAGTTTAGAATGAATGTAGTCACTAAGTCGGATATGAAAACGTATGGGAAGATTTTCTGGGACAAGAGTTTTAGACTTGCCAAGTTCCTCTGCTGGCCATTACAATTACAATGCCAAGAAAGAGAGAAAATGAAACTTTGTTTGTCATATATGTACAATATAGTGGGAACAATAAATGTTGAAATTTATGATTTAGGGGTACACAAGGTGCGAAACTCAGTAAACACAGCTGCCACTTCCAGTAGCAACATAGCTTTAACGAAACTGGGCATCGAATAGAAATGAGCTAAGATGACAGGCACAGGTAGATTACTCTATGCTCCAAATATCTGGAGTACGTTCTGGCCAAGGCAACAGTCGGACATCCCTTTATCAAGGAAGGTCAGGACACTATGGGCAATATATGGTCTTAAGATATACTGTTGAAAGGTAATGTCATGGAGACATCGAAGATAGAGCACACAGCCACCGCTCTTAACACGTCAGATATGTAACGTGGTGTCCAAACCACATGTTGCAAGCCAGAGGTGACTGTGTCGTTTACTCTATGTCATGTTTCTACCCAATGTGCTCAGAGCCAATCAGGCCAGCTCAGGGCTGGTCTGTCACTCGGAATACTGACACGTCGCACTGCCAATGTAGCAGAAGGCAAGACACTAGTGGAGCGTTGCTACTAAATCTCGAGCCATGGAGTAAAAGAACAATACGTCATAACAGACCAGTCTGAAGTACGACTCCATAGCTCCAAGCACCAGTGTGCCACTCCAATAGTCAATCGTTGCAGAAAGATTCGAGCTCGGCAATTCAGGATAGTTACTGATCCACGAAAACGAAGCTAGGAATGCTAATGAGTCCAACAAACCAGCACAAATTCCCTCATCCACCCACAGGCACCGCGTCATAGGAGCAGGCTCTGCTGTACACACACACACACACACACACACACACACGCACACACACACACTCCTGTCACCCTTCTCTGTTACCAGAACCAGAGAGAATGCCGATATATTGAGTTTCAGTGATCGATCATGGTCTGCCTGCAACTCGCTTGCTGACTTCGACGCCGCGACGCAGCCATCCTGATGCAGGTGCAGCCTTGGTCTGCCATTGCAGCCTATTTGGGCATCGTGGATGAGAAGAAGACCGACGTGTTGCCAGCATTCCTTCTCATGCGGGTCGTTCGTGGATGAGCTGCAAACTGTCATCCTCACACCCTTCAGATGTGGTCCATTTGCGCCACCTCCTGATCATCTTCTGAGCGTCTCCTGCAGTCTTGGTCGTCCAAAGGTGGGAGACCTTCGCCTGTCCTACGTGACCACCGTCATCCAACACCGCACAGACAGCTATACTTAGATAAGCACACGATAGTGTAGAGCTGCCGAGTGTTGTTGAAACGTCCGATAAATGATGCTGCCTACTGATCTTACCCGCTACAACCCGTACAACATCTCACAGGCTGCCACCCTCTCACCTGCGGCATCAACATTAAGACTATCTGACGAGGCCCGTCAGTGATTCTCCCCAGTGCGCACTGTGTCCCACACATTTATTTATGCTACAAGGCAGCACCCAAGTACACCCACACCATCGCTTGGCTGCCTCACCTGTAAGGGTTTTGTCCAACCCAGGCCGCTAAACTGGGATCTTGCACGACAAGGCGAATAGCATTTCTGTCCTCTCGCATGCTGGTCAAATGGCCCCACTGAAATCCTACAAGGCGTTGAGTATGGCCTTCCTGTACCAATCGATTCCATACTCTCATTGCATTCATGGGATTCCAACTAACGTGGGCAGCAATATGGCAGACCTATAAACTGCAGTCTCTTTAACCAACGATCTTCCTGATACCGAACTTTGCCTAACGTAACCTTCTCGCAAATATTCAACATTAAAATGCAATTTCTGAAGGGAAACCCGTTGTCTGACCTTCCCTCATGTGCAGAACTTAGCTGGCGGTAATCCTACCTACCTTGCGCAGTTGCGCTGAAATACTAATCATTTGCATTCCCAAGCATGTAGAACACTTCTTACCAGTTCGACTTTTGTTGCACGCCACCTTAATGGTGTTGCAGCAATCTGTAATGCACTCCTCCAGTTGCACATAGAGATATTCAGAAATTTGTTGGATGTGATTCTGGGAAAGTATTTAATTCACCTTCAACCTGCTGTCGCAACATTATCCCCAGTAATTCACACCTCACCTGAGACCATCCCATCATCTCCCAAACATGCTCAATTTGAGAAAGACTGTGAACAGTGCACCCTATTATAGCTCTGTCCAGGATTTCCCAGACAGAAAAAGACATAAAAGGGTCGACGGCTACAGCTCCGGGTGGCGTGTGTGGCTCACAGTATGATTACTACATACCTACCCTCTTCTAATTATCAATAGACGCATTATGAAAATCTTTAGATCGACCTATTTTTCTATTGAGAGAACATGTTATTGGAGTGATGTTGCTCGATTTCCTTTTATTTAACGAATAGATACAAATAAGTGGATTTTCCTACTACTACAAGCCCATCTTTCCTTTCGTGACTGAGCAAAAGCAACAGTTAAGTTTGACTGACTTCATAGCTGTAATCTGTAATGTGTCAGCGACAATAGGCTACTTATTCATAAATTAATAATTGCCAAACAATGTTATAATCATTATTTCTGTCAGCTTACCCCGGTGGCACCTGAATAACCATTTCAGTCGAATAATTTAACTTTAGGCTTTGTGTATTGTATCTAAAGCGAAGTTTGCGCCTTTCATGCGCGCAGTCGAGTTCCTCATCATTTCTAGTGTAACAGAATTTAACTGTTACAGATGAATGTAAATGCTCTTCCAAACAGCATCCCGTATGAGTATACCAATTGCGCCCTTACCTGTGGTAGTTCATTCTGTAAGTACTTGGGCTATGCGCGGCTGTGTTTGAAAATAATAGCTGAATATAGTCATAGGGTCATGATGTGCACGTCTGCTTACCTGCCCCACAGCTAATTCGGTGAAAACAATAACCTGTAGCTGCCATCTTGCAATCAAATATTCCACGCATTGGCTAAATTGCGAATTAATAAAGTGTTGAAAAATACAAAATAAAAGTTAAATAACTACTTTGGTAAAAAATGGTTCCATTCTAACGTCTGTAATTGATGTAGAAGACAGAGAGTTACGTTGGACAAAGTTTTTCTAAAGAAAGGAAGTTCTCCTATCAAAAAACACACAGACATGCCCTTATCAGATGCAGTAAAGTTACGTTGAGAGCATTATGAGAATGGTAACAAAATCTACAAATTAGAGAGCCATTAACGATGCATAAGAATCAAGTCCAAATCGTAATTACAATACACAAAACATCCACAAGCTCAAAACAGTTCAGAGTTCAGCATGATGATTCACAAATCATCAAACATGATACAAAGAATATTAACTCATACTTTATCTTCAGTTCCATAATTTGAAAGGAAAAAGTTAGAGTCCTCCTCTGGAGCACATTCAGACCTCTCGAAATACACAGTCACGTCACAAATTAAAGTATGGTAGAGACCATTTGCCACTCACAAGCAAATACCCACATGGCCAAATCAAGCACGTTACCACTGGAAAGTCTGTCTTCTTCCAGCATAAACGTGCAAGTGTCCAGAATGGCTCTCTTGAGCTCCTCATTCCGCTTGACTCTCGTAGTTTTCCGCTAGTGTCTGCTTTTCCATTGACTGAAGGCCGTTCTCACCAAAAATACATCGTTATTAAGCTCTACAGCTATGATCTGACTCAACATGACCAACTTTCCTTCACTATAATAATATATTAAAACATTACTGAAATAAAAGGAATCTTGTAAACATTTCGTCGCATTCAGACAGTGCACAAGGAATAAAATAAAGTTTTGTCCATTAAAAAATAAGCCAGAATTCTTGAGTAAGTGCGCTCATTATAAATTACAAGAGGTTGTCGTTAAATATTATTTAAACAATTGTAAAGAATTGTGCTTCTCACAAGCATCGTTTGGCACTCTTTTATGGAGGTGGCATGAGCTAACAAAAGCGATTGACCACCTATAAATTACCACAGTGTTTTAATGTCTCTTGCAGTCAGTATTTAAATTAATTTAGTAAACAACTCATTAAATAACACACAAGTATGACGAAATATGAGGTACACACGCTGTTTTCATTTTCTGTGTAAATGTGAAGAATATTGTGTTCTGGCAAACATTTTTGTAATAAAAAGATATAAAAGACGTATTAAATCAAAAAATAAAATAGACACAGATACATAGCTTTCGTAGATGACATCTATAGTACAATGCTATCATCTGAGATATTGTATGATGAAATCGCATGAAGCATTTAAATGTTGTTAATTCAGAGCACCATTGCGAAGGTGTTTATTCGCTGTGAAACATTAACTTCTGTAATTTAGAAGCTATTGTAGTAGTGTTCTGTCATTGGATATGCCTCAGTTTTCTGAGATCGCAGGTACATTCAGATTTGGACTAATATTTGACTGTAAATTATTATAGGTTCTAAAATAGCTGTAAGAAGCCATCTTTCAGCTGGTCTGACACTTCGACATTTCTTGGAGCATTGCCTGTCCTCTTAAGCGTCAAAATTCCTTGTAAAGTGTGTCATCCATTTCCGGTGAAGCATTCGTGCCTGAACCTGAGCTCGCCATCAACTGTTGCTGCCTCTGGAGCGGCCGCTTTGGGAATGTTCGCCAACGCTCAGCCATACAACAAATTCACCTTATCCTGTACGAATACTGGGCGGCCGATTATCTTGCCTAAATATGCGTAACGTTACACTGTCTGCTCGATTAGATTATTACCAGCCACCATATTTGTAAACGGATCGACTTGCTGTGCACCTAGCACGCATCTGAAGCAACATGTGTGCGTAATCTACACGACAAGCATCTTTCATCACAGCAGCTCAACTTGGATTCTTATTATGTGTAGTTTTACAAAATACTTACACGGCGTGAACGAAGAAGCGGAAGCAAAAACCAGAAAAATGATACAACTACTTTCTTTCGCAGTCGCACCCCAAGGTCTGTTGACTGGGTTGGTAAAGCGAGTTGACGAGCAACTTGAAGAGAGCATTAGGTAACGTGAGAACTGTACTTACGAGTGGTGCCTGCGGGCAGGGTACATGTTATATGAACGGTAACGGATTGAGCTGGATGACGTTCTGTCCGTAACCTGCGATTTTCGGTTTTTCCAAGTTATACACAAAATGTGAAGATTATTCTAAGCTGAGGCACTACACGCCGTGATATTAGGAGTTGGTTTTGTATCGCCACCAAGCAGATGTTTCCCTCATCTATGAAACGCAGCTTTGCACCATTCATCCATCGAGTTATATTTCACTTCACCGGCGGTGGTGGACCAGTGGCTGAGTGCACCAGTTGCTTTCAGCAAAGTTTTCAATAAGAGATCCTCGACGGTCCTTCCTAACGCTCTGATACAACTTTGGTCCTAACCTGAATCTTGGTCGCGTGTGAGCAACAACAGCTTAAGATGGAAATTTTCTTTGTTAGTTCATTTATTTATGCATTTATTTTCTTTAGTATTATTTACGTTAACTGAAATGCTTAAATTTTATGTGTAAACATATAAGCGTATGCTTTGTGATTAAAGTACTATGTCCAGAGAAATTAAATTCGATAACAGTAGGAAAGTTTAGTCGAGAGACCAGAACGGTGTTTGTTGGACTGGCAGCTGGCAGGCTGCGCAAGACGCACGTTACAGGCTACTAAGAATTAAATATTGGCAATAGATCTGGTGCCAAGTCAGTGAAAGCAGTTGAAGGGCAGAGAATTAGAGAGAAGAGTATTGGCATTTTCAGAATCTGATTGGTGATTTGTTGTGCACAAGAGATATGTGAAGCTACTGTAGAGATTGTTAAAAAAATTAATCATCTGTGTGCTTTAAAGTAAAGCTAGAGTGTTGAAGTTCGAATGGTGAAGTTTAAAAAGAACTGCTAAGTAGCGTATGTGTCTGATGTACTACACGTGAACACTGTGCACTTGACTGTGACCTGAAACCTAGTGGTCGCTTTCTGCTTGTGACACTAGCATTTTGGTTGTCCGGGAGAGCGACCAGCTCAGAACTGCTGTCTGTTACTTTTACATATTTCACACAAGCTCTCTTACATTAGTGAACTACCACACTTGGAGTAAAGGTAGTGTAGAGACCGATTTAGCTGCTGTCTTGGTCTTAGCGTCAGAAAGAAACCTGTACTGCAATAGTGTTTTTGAAACAGACTCTTGTGACAGGTGAAGATTACACTTTGCCTCACGACCTGATATTGGATCATCACCTTTCCCGTTCAGCCATATGCTTCCAAAGACTATATGTAAAGAAAAAAAAAAGGCCCTTGGCTTCTGATAGAGAATAGTTCGGTAATTATTTAAAGCATCTTTTGGGTGATACAGAAACTGGGGAACCAAAACAAATGCACTTCTCTTACTGAAAGTGTTGTTTCGCGGATCGTACAGAGTTAGTAAATATTGCAAACGTACCGGAACGACATCCCTTAATTTACTATATTTCACGGAATTTGTACAATTCTTGTGCAGTGAACAGAATCGTCTTCTGAAGGTCTGCCCTGTATGTTGCATATGAAGAGTTAGCTGTGAATAAATCTTGATACCATCAAATGGTTCAAATGGCTCTGAGCACTATGGGACTTAACACTGAGGTCATCAGTCCCCTAGAACTTAGAACTACTCAAACCGAAGAATTACTTAAACCTAAGAACGTCACACACATCTATGCCCGAGGAAGGATTCGAACCTGCGACGGTAGCGGTCGCGCGGTCCCATACTGAAGCGCCTAGAACCGCTCGGTCACAGAGGCCGGCTGCCATTAAATCAAGGAATGAATGAAAGTAAAATGAATCGCAAGAAAACTGTAATTTGTGATTTATTTGTTGTCACAACGGGTTTAGCTAAATTAAAACAGCATCCTTAGGTGAACTACATCGTTATTTAATGCATCTTTTGGATGATATAGAAATGGAGGAACCCAAACAAGTGCATCTCTCTTACTGGAAGCGACCTGGACCCACGTAATACAATGATCAAAATACTACAAGAACCTTTAAAAATTTGTAATTTTTTCAAGAACAGAGAAGAGACATTTTAATATGTTTTAGATCCTATGTAAAGTACTTAAAAGGCATAAAAAACTAAAATTAAAGTGTACTTGCAGCCCACCAAGATGTCCCCAACGTTCGTAGTCAAAAACCTAAGTCCTAAAGAGGTGAAGTCGACAAAATAAATAAACAAAACAGAACATCAGGCGAATAGTGTTCACTGCTGCAAGTATGTTTTATTTTTGAATTTTTTCTGCCTGTTTAAATATTTCACGTAGGACCTACAGATGTATTATCTTTTTTATTTTAAAAATTCTCGAAAAAATTTTAATTTTTTAAAAATTTTTAAAATGTTCTTACAGTATTTTTGCCATTGCATTACAAGGGATCCCTTCCTTTTTATGTAGTTCACCTGAAGAGGCCGTTTTAGAGCAATGACACAGTTTGTGACAATAAAGAAATCGCCAATTACTGTTGTCTTGCGGTTCAGTTTACTTCCATGCATTATGAAGTTCAACGGCTGCGGCTACTCTCATTACAAAGTACTCAGTTGATCACGGAAGTTGAATACACTTGTAGCCCTCGCTCCAAAAGATAGCAACATAAAATATACTCCCGATTTGTTGCAATATAACAGCAGCATATAACTGCACGTTTCTTCACTACTTTTTTTCCGCTTCTTGTCTTTACTTCACAACTTACATGAGTTTGATAAAAAGTAGCCGGCCGTTGTGACCGAGCGGTTCTAGGCGCATCAGTCCGGAACCGCGCGGCTGCTACGATCGCAGTTTCGAATACCTCCTCGGCATGGATATGTGTGATGTACTACGTTAGGTTTACTTAGTTCTAAGTCTAGGGGACTGATGACCTCAGACGTTTAGAGCCATTTGAACCATTTGATAAAAAGTAGTGGCAACACGGTCGTAATTGATATCAGATTTTATTTATAGACGTTCGCCGTGTAACATGCCCTCAATATAGTCGTCCCGCATCTCGTTCACCTTCCCGCGTCGAATACCGTCAGGGCAATCTCTTCTGCCGGTGTCTCGCAAGAACCGCTCTGTGCAACGGATGATGTCTTCCCTTGTGTTGAATCGGCGAGCAGGTCGTAACCGCACAGACTCACATCGGGTGAATAAGGTGGATGCTACAGTGTCTTCAACCCCTGCGTACGCAGAAGCTCCTGCACAATGTTCGTAGTCTGTTCGTGCATTGTCATGAAGGATAACGGTACGCAATGCGCAGAAGGATACATTGTTGCGCACTCCCACCACGTGCCACTTCCATGTTGATCCGCTCTTTGCTCGTGTTTCCCAAACACCTGTTAGGCTGCTTGGGCTGGGCTCCTCGCCTTCTGCTATCAGCCACATAAGGCGCGCATGCCATATGGTGCGCATGACCCATGTTACGGCACTGTGGCCACCACTTTTTATCCAACACATGTACAAACAAAAATTTATACAAATACACTATAGTGGCACACAGAATTTTCACGTAATAAGGAACAGTTTATGCTAGCCAGACATTAATGCTAAACGTCATTAAGGAGTTTGTTTCCGGTTTAGAAAAAACTATCGGTTCGCTGGCTGTTATGGGGTTGCGGTTCGAATTGTCTGCGAACCGCCACCCAAGGACGTTTGTGTGGTGAGCGGGTACCTGCCAGACAACCGATGAGGCGCCAGTGAAACAATATTGATAAACCATCTATTTATTATTCCGTATACATCAGCAGTTACGACGTCCAGACAGCCAGCAAACGTAGGGCGTCGTTACAAAATGCTCGCTAAGGTAGTCACTGACCAGCACGCGCTTGCAGCTGCAGGCTGGTGTGGCAAGAAAAGCTGTGTCATCAGCACAGCGACATAGCCAGGACGCCGGCCCCGTTTAGCTGACTCGATGCACCATCCAAGTTGCCCATCGACCGCTAGGAACCTGCAGTCTAGTCTAGCATAGCCACGATGTAGTCTGTGTGGAGGACGAGCAGCCACCAACAGCGGAGTCTGTTCGCAGAAGAAAGTTTCCCATCAGAAGTGGTAGTGGACAAGGAGCTGCACGCCCCCAGTCACGAACCAGAGGCTACCAAGAGACTTTCCGGTTGCAGAGTGGCAAGTTCCCATCGTTGGACTCTGCATGAGCACAGAAGCACGGCTAGTAGCATCTACGTCCACAGGAGAAGACGTGTAGACGGATGGAACTCTTAGATAATTAGACGTCGACTATTAGGTCCGCCCTCATAGGTGCAAGCTAGCTACTTCTAACTGAAATTAGGAATATTTGTGTGGCTACTGCACTGGTTTTTTCTACTCAAGTCACAACAAAACCTCAACCTGGACAGGAGATAATCAGCTCACGGCGCCGTGGTCGTGCTGCCTCTGTTATGTGTAGATACTCCGCTGCGTTTGGTCGCTGTGCTGGGTGACAGCACGAGTTACAGAATAGTAGTTACCTCCAGATCATCACGATACACTGCGTAATGTGCCCAGCTGGCTTCACCCGCTTCTCTGGGTTCTCGCAGCGCCTCAGCGCGATGTCTTAATTTCATTCTGCCGTGACAAGTATATTGTTTTGCGACTCAGCCATAAGGGTATGTGATGCCCCTAAATCCTGATAATTACCTTTCAACCATACGTGCACCAGAAGGGCCAAGTAAGTATAGCAAATGCTCCTCTGCGAGAACACTTTTAAATCAATAGCTTGATTAGTTCAATAACAAAAGAAGGACTGTAAACAGTATTTTTGATCAAACTATAAATGCTTGATACATTTCTAACGTACATGTAACACTCTTTATTTATTTATTTATAATTTTGCTTGTATTGTCAATGTTTTTCGGTGACAAAAGATGGAAGCAATGAACTTGCTTACACTTGATAATGTCTGTAGGTGATGAGTGGTTCTGCTAGCTCCTGTGCTATATCTACTAAATCTAATTGGCGATTTCTCTTTGAATTTTTCGAAATCGCACAAGCTACAGATGATGCTAAATGAGCAAGGCTATAATACAGCAGTTTCTGGAAACCGAATATACAGTAGAGCTATAAAGGATGTTGATTAAATTCGTATAGACACTTGTCCTTACATACATTGGTGACAGAAGAATTTAGGCATTAGGAAATAAAAAATCGTGTCATAAAATCATACAGATTTCTTTCAGGAATGTAGATACGGAGTCCAAAAGTCTTCCAACTGCTAACGACTCATTTATGTAGAGCCCCAAAAGAGAATTTCAGAAAGAAAAACAGGTAATTTGTGGTTTAGAGCGGTGTGTTACGCATAAGGTAAGAGGTTTACGGTGGAAAAAGAGGCGTTGTCGGGCTGTTTGCGTAGTTCTTTTTACACGCTTTGCTGTTACCTACGCTCAAATAGCTAGAAATGCCTCAGGTCTGGTAATGACAGGAAAGCCACGTACATGGCACTGATCAGCAGAAACCTGCTTGCCTAGATAGCGTTGACTTTTTCTTATTACAGCGAACCTAGACAGTAAATGGATGCCGATCCTTTCGCAACTCAAATAAAATTCATGGTCGACAGAGTATCATGCACTAGAACTAATCCAAACAAAGGTTAATAACTAATCCAAACAAAGGTGAATCGTTCAATAATACGTAAGCGGCTTCTGCACAAAATAATTGATACACACAACATACTCTACATCAAATGCGTTCCATTAACACCAATTTAGCAAAGACACGAAGATACTTACAATAAAAAAGATTTACGAACAATAAAACTAAATATCTGGTGCTATGTTTCGACATTACGATAATAAAATGTTCAATAAACAGGATAACAAATTATTTACACAACATCCGCTTGACAATGGAGAGGTCAGATCTCCCAATAAAAAAGAGTCTCAGAATACAAGAAACATCTGCTCAATAGAAACTACAGTAGTTCGTGACATTGATTACGCAACGAGAGAAAGCTATTAGAAAGTACACCCATTACATTTATATATATATAAATATATATATGTTATAACCTGGTCACCAGGAGTACGAACACTCCAGACAGACTTGTCATTAATCAAATTCCAATTTATTAAATCACTGTTGCTAAAGTTTCTGCAAAATATTAGCACAGTATCACAAACTGCAGCATGTTTAATACGTTTTATACCCCGATCAACCAAACGATTATGATCAGGTGCGGCACAGTGGCCCATCTTTGGCACATAATACAGCAGCGCTTGTGCGTTGCATGCGTTCGAAAAGTCGTTGTTAGTTTTATGAAGATATGTAGATGTCCAAGCATAGGTTGCACAGTTCCCTAAATTACGAGTTGGTGGTCCGTGGACAAAGAGTGGGACGCAATAACGACCCAGATGAGTTCCATCGGGTAAAGGTAAGGAAAATTTGGTTCAAAAATGGTTCGAATGGCTCTGAGCACTATGGGACTTAACATCTTAGGTCATCAGTCCCCTAGAACTTAGAGCTAGTTAAACCTAACTAACCTAAGGACATCACACACATCCATGCCCGAGGCAGGATTCGAACCTCCGACCGTAGCAGTCGCGCGGTTCCGGACTGCGCGCCTAGAACCGCGAGACCGCCGCGGCCGGCGAAAATTTGGTGACCAAGGTATGTGAATTCATTAGTTGCTCTTTGAATCACTGTAATGTGTTTGTGACACTGTACACCGCAGTTATCCTATTGGAAGATGCCATCATCGTTAGGTGTGACACCATGTACGAAGGGACATTGGTGATCAACAATAATGTTTACATAATATCGGCTGTCGTGGTGCTTTAGGTTAATACCACAGGCCTGTTGAAAGCCGAAGTTTGTGTCCTCCACAGCATAATGCCCATCCCCAACCAACGACCTGCATTCGTGGCACAGCTCAAGTTTCGAGCATCTGTTCGTTAGACGATGGTGTATCTAGCTTACATCTATCGACCTGGCTTAACAAGATACGTGATGTATCTTTCAGAGTGAAACGCTTCCATTGATCCAAGGATGAATCACGGTGGTTCCATGGCCACTGTCATCATAAATGACGATGTCGTTGAGCTGACGTAAAGCACGTAGCGCAGAAATGAGGAAAATGTGGATATATTCAAAGTGTGAAGGCTTATGTGTTGGCAGCTCTGTGTAGCGCTTTGCATTGGATCTCTGACTGCGCTTTCTTTGTAAGAGTCTCTGTGGCTGATTGGACTCGTTGTTGGAAGTTAATCGCCAGTACTGTTGGGCAGTAGGTAGTTAGTCGCCAGCAGAGATGAACTACTGTTGGGCAGTTGGAGGTAAACAGCCAGCAGTGATGGATGTTAGATGTGAGAAGTTAGAGGCCTGAAGTGTTAGCGTAGGCTAACGACCTGGAAGTATCCGACTTGCAGATTGAAAATTATTCATGGTCATATATCTTTGTACTGGATGTCAATAACGATTTAGATTCGTTTCTGAACTGGATGTCACCTTACTAAGGTAAAAAATACATTATTTCGTTTGCAACAAAATCTGTCCTTTGCTAACCATACGCCTATTAGTAGTTAGTGGCTTTAGTAGTCAGAATCTTTTATTTAGCTAGCAGTATTGGCCCTCGCTGTATTGCAGTAGACCGTGTAATGAAGATTTTTGTGAGGTAAGTGCTTAACGAAATGTATAGGTTATTTGTTCAGACTTCTTTTCAGTCAGGGCCATTCTTTTGAATTAATTATTTGAGCTGAGGTTGTAATTTTTTGAGCAGTCAGATTGCGTTGCGCTAGAATATTGTGGGTCAGTGTTGACATGATATAAAAAGGTAAAGAGAATGTTGACATAGTACGTTCAGTTTTACTCAGCTTTTTCAGAATCAAATAACATAGAAGTTTCATCTTCTCAGTCATTCAGCAATTTAAGTACACACACATATTTAAATAAAGAAGTTTCATCTGTCGACCCTTAGCCGAGGATACCTCACTAGAATTTTCTGATTCATTTCGAATAATGAATGCATGATTAGAAATTATTTTTACTGCTAGGTGGTAATTATATAGAGAATTTCCTATGTGGTTGTAGTTTTTCATTGTTGTACAATATTCTAATTAGCAAAGCAGTTGTGGCATTCTTGTGGATAGTTTTTATTTTCAATGCTATTTTATTCTTCAGATTGTTTTTTTTTCTGTGTTATCGTGTGAAATTCTGTGATAATCATGGCGTGTGAAAGGCGCAACACTAGGCTACAAAGTAAATTGAGAAATGATAGTGACGATGAGTGTAGTGTGTCAGCACTACCTTGTAATGAAGTGACAAATATCCAAAATAATTTGGTAATTGTGCATAGGGAAATGGACCATACAGTAAATAATGGCGGAGACAGTGAAAAAATTAGTCAACAGGAAAGTATTGTCGATCGGTGGGTGAGCAACAGCTCGCCTCAGCAATGCGAAATGACAGGACAAAATCTTGCAAATACCATAGATTCAAGTTTTGCGTCCTTAACCCTTTTCGCAATAGAGTCAAGACTCACTCTCTGCTTTTCAAAATGCGAATGTTGCCAGTGCAAATGCACTGCCAAAAAGAACAAAGCAACATGTTCCAGACACTAATATATTGTTATTAAAATTAATGCAACAAATGGAACAAAATCAGAAACAAATTAAAGACACACTTGAACAAACGTGAAGGTTTAACCCCAGAGTTACTTAAAATCGAATCGAAATGCCAAAACATTTCTGACGCTGTAAAAACACAAATTTGCGAGCATTTTCAGCCTATTCTTTCGCGATATGAAAACGCCTTACAAAATCATAAAGCAGCCATAAATGAACTTCAGACTTTTGTTAAGGAAAATCCCGACACCTTGCAGGCTAAAACTGACTCAGTTGCGTCTACCGATACGGTCACCCAACTTGCACAAAATCAGAAAAACCTAAAGGACACAGTAGACACGATTTCGACACAAATGGACACTCTGAAACTTGTTACAGAAAAACAGAAGGAGGAAATCAGTACATTATCAGAAAAAGTAGTTGAACTTTCAGAAAAGCTAACCAATTTATCTACGAAGGTATATGTTGATCTGAATGACACAAGACCGGTAGCCTTTACTAACACAGAAAAGTACGAGCAAATTAGGAAATTCAAACAAAATCAGAAACAAATCAATACACAGTACAAAAGAGAAATGCGAGAAATATAAGTTCAGTTGGCTCACGTGATACAAGAATTAACATATTTCAGAGGGCACTCGCTCTTCGACACGGGAAGAGGGTTTTAGAAATAAGGAAAAGTCACAAAGTAACAACACAGGGTATTTTGGAGATTTTGAAAGGAGTTGGCAACGTGCACCGAAAATTGAGACGGAACTGCTGACACGACGTAACAATGATCGATTTGCAACTCGCTGACATGATGATTTCGACTATAAACTCTTTATCACTACACGTAAATTTAAAACATTCAAGAATTACGGTAATGATATACATCCACAAGCTTTTCTTTATCAGTTTGCCCATTGCTCATCGTGACCAAAATAAACACCACTCATACGATAACCGTCAGCAGAATAACTTCAGACGCAGCGGTCCACCTTGAAGTTACGCTTCCGGGAGAAATTCTCCACCACTTAATCGACAAGAAGGAATCTACAGAAACTACCGACATAACGACAGACGATATAATCATGACGACAGAACTGAATTCAATCAGAACTGGCGGGATTCAGACAGGGCAGGAGCCTCTGGACAAGTCGAAATCGTAGACGTTAGATCTCCAAATCCCAGTAATGACACACGACAACAAAGAGATAACAGAAAATGACGCACACCGCAGGCAGCCACATCCGCCGGCCGGCCTTGAGAAAAGCAACAGAGAAGCTAACCTTGCGAAAAATTTCAGTATTCTTTACATTCAAAAAGTAGCCTTTGGAAACTTCATCACTGCACCTTTAAAGGACATTGCTTGCAAACAAGATCTGATTTGGAAAGATATCAAAAGTAAATGGCATGAAAAGACACAAATGCAAATTCGTCGTTATTATTTGGTTAGAAACAACATACTCTTCATTCGTTGCACTGATGATGATAAGTTATGGGTACTTTGTATTCCTGACGACTTTGTTAATAAGCTCATCTGGAACGTACATTCATTGCACACTTTGGTCCACGAAGTTATCATATTCTTCGAACAACTTGTCATGTTAACAATACGGAAAAGAGAGTTCGGAGAGTCTAGTCTTTATCAAAAAGCTAAACCGTTTACCATCTCACATCGTACTCCATTGTTTCCTGCCATTCCTACTATACTAAAAGAATTTGCTGCTGTTGATCTTCTGGGACCCCTTGTCAAGATATCAAATGGATTTTCATACTTTCTAGTCGCTGTTTAACTTACTTCAAAATTTGTTTCGTTCACACCATTATGCAAAGCTACTGGACGGTCTGTATCAAACGTCTTTGTTAAAAATTTCTTACATGAAGTTGGACACATTGCTAAAGTTATTTCATATAACGGATCACAATTCAGATCTGCTCTTTGGTCACAAATGTTTCAGAATCGTAAATCAAACCTGTTTTTATTTCATTGTACTCACCACAGTGTATCCCGTCTGAACAGATTATGAAAGAAATCAATAAGCTTTGCAGTCTTTATTGTCACAGAAAGCATCAGTATTGGGGCAGATACTAACATTTATTTCAAAACATGCTGAATGAAATGCCTCATAACGCCACTGTTTTACCACCTATCCTTGTACTGAAGAATGATGAACCACCGAACAGAATCAGAGAGCTTGTACCTTTTCCGAATACATGTGATTTTCGACATAAAAACATAATTGATTTCGCTATTAGAAATATAAATTCTCCTGCAGACAAAAGGAGAAAATTTTACTGTAAGACAAATGTAAAGAAACTACATATTGGTCAGAAAGTTCTCATTAAAGCCCATTCATTGTCACATAAGTGAAAACTTTGATTCACAAATGCTTCCTGATTTACAATGGACCTTATAGGATCCGATGTATACCGCATGATAATTGTGTTGAGGTTGAAACTCTGTGTACTAAGAAAAGTAAAGGACTACAGCACATTTCTCGTGTAAAACCGTTTATTAAGAGATAATTTGCTTTCTAGCTTAATCTTTGCTATAATTTTTTTTTTTACTTCACGTTACTATTACGCCTTGTCACACTTAGAAACAGTTAACATGCAACAATGTTTTGAAGTCAACTACCCTGTCAAGAACCCATGCAACTTATTAAAACAGTTATTTTTCGAGTTTATTTTTATAGGGAACAGACGACACAGCCTCAGTGTGTGTGCAGTTCCCTTGTTAGTTGTACGATTACGTCACAACTATAAAGTCCACATTCTTGGAACATACACTAATAATGAGGTTTTACTGCAACATCATGGCTTACTTGAAAAGACATATTGTAGTTAAAGTACTTTCGGAGAGGTTACAGTCGACACAGTATCTGGCTTGTTTGACGGTTACACGATTATACTACGACGCTACTAACGAGTGACACAGTTTTCATTATTATTTTTGTGCTGCATTTGTTTCATATGCGCACAGTTTTCTGCGCTCTTCTGAAAAGTAAAACATATTTTGGTAATAACTCTTGTGACATAGCTATAATGAGACAGGTATTTTTCGTAACACAGTAATACATTACACTACAATACTTTCTTGGTCAGGGTAATGTACATAATAACTACATCTATATGCATAGCATTTTTATACTTTTGTGTATGACACGGTAAGGACGTTAACTTCCGGAAAATTTTGCTTATGAAAGACGATAAATACACTTGGCACATTTTCATCGTCAGTCGATGACAGAAATTATCTTACAGCAAGACGCACAGTTGAGCCCTAGATGACACGTATTTGAGTGCTTATTTTTCGTACTTGGAATATTTTTAGAAATATTTTCAAACTACTATGATACGGAAAAGGTTTTCGGCGATACATTTCATTCCGTTGTTGTTATCTATAACATCTGATGGTATAATTACATTAACCCTCAGGGGGGTGCATGATTCATGCATGTGGCAAGCGCAAGGAGCCCTAGCTAATATGGTATTTCCTTATACAGTTTTAGAGAGTGGTACCATATTTCTCTAACACAGAATTACTCAGCTATCTGATCAATTAACTGAGAGAGACAAATATTTTTTTTACTACGTCAGTGACACATATTTACTTAATTAAATAGTTACATTACTTCACACTTATGAAATTGTACTTTGTCTGCATTTTGGGAACTTTTCACATTTACTTTTGGAACCACTGTGATACTTAAAGAGATATGAGTGATGTATTTTGTGTGGGATCATAATTTTTTAAGTACGTTTGAGGTAGATGACACTATTGAAGCGAGCAGAGACAATTTTTTTAGAGGTTTTGAGATTACTGAAGGAAGCTACGACGATTTTGAGATGTGATTGATCTGTTATGAGATGTACATTTTGGTCAAATGTTTTTATAGCTTCTCAATACACTTCTTCCCAATTCATCACAACGCATACTCCCTTTTAAGCTAACTTAAATCTACTGAGCATAGATACATAAACTAGAGAATGGGGCAATGCAGCAGCACAAAACAACTAACACAAACAGCAATGACAAAAAATGCAAATTGGCAGAGCAAGCAACGGCATATCTAAATTAGCAAAGCAAATGCAACATTACAGCAATTATAAGTCAGTATGCAGAAAACAATAAAAATAAGTTGGTGGTAACTGGCATATCAGAGTAGTACAAAGCAACATTCAGCTGGACAATGCCTGCAAACAGCAGCAGAAAATGCAATAACTTATACCTAAATATGACAAAGCACAAGCAGAAAATATATTACACATTGAGGAACAATTAATTTTGAAAGACGAGATGAACAGATGGAAGTAGTGTTTAGGGACAACAGGTTTAGATAGGATTTTCTTGGAAACAAATGATGAGGTAAGATAATGGATTATACCTGATGAGCTAAGATAATGGAAAATACAGAAAGCATGCTTAGATAGGATTTCTTTGCAGGAAGAAAAGTTGAAATAAGAGGGAGAGTCTGTGGAATGAAGTTTTGGTTGGACTGCAGTACCAAATGTTATACTGAAAACAAATCCTGTCCTTTCGTTTTCTGTTATTCCTCTATGTGTTTATGTGTACCATTGTGTATCTGCGTTCTTCCTGTCTCTATGTATTTACCCTATAAGATTAAGTGAATTTTTTCTTCTAGTAATAAGGTGCATTTACTATGATAAGAAATACTATTATCATCAAATATAATTTATTCTTTACTTTGGATAGATGTTTAGACATTATTTATTCTGTTCTGTTTTATTTTAATGCTGATGTGTCAAGTTAACATTCAATGAACATTCTCATATTTTAATTATTTACTTATGTCACAATTCCTGGAACACTCATGTATATGCTTATTTCTGTTCCTTTGTAAAGCCTGTATTACTATAAATGTTATCTGTGTTATCATGCTCTTCAATGATATTTTCTGTACCTTTGAAATTGTATTCTTATGCTGAAAAATTGTAAATTGTATAGAAACCAGTTCTTCAGATTAAGTAAATAGTAGGAATTCATTTTAATGAACACATTTCTTTTGGTCATACTGTATGTGTAAAATATCAGAGGCTAAATGACTGTTAGTGTTTGGACATGTGTTGATAATTTAGCAATGGACTGGTTAACAGCATTGCTGGTACAAAGGACATGGCAAAAAAAAAAAAATTGTGAGTGCACAGGATGAATGTGTGAGTGTGTATGTGTTTGTGTGTGTGTGTGTGTTTGGATCGGTGGTGGATTGGTTGATGGGTGGGTGGGTGGGTGGGTAGATGGTAAAGTGGGTGTGTACCCTGAAATTCTAATAAGTTGTCCCAACAATTTATCAAGATGCCCCAGAAATTGTACCAAGTGGTCCCAAAACTGTTTCCTCTAGTTCATATTGTACTGGCTTACCATAAAAGAGTACCAACTTATCACAAGACTGTATCAACTTCCCCCAAAACTGTATCAACCTGCCCTGAAAGTGTATAAGCTTGCCCAAAACTATATTGACTTGCCCAAAACTGTATCAGCTTGGCCCCAAACTGAATCAACTATATTCCATAACTGAATTAACTTGCTCTCGGTATGATACCATTGCCATATACTATTGGATGGATAATAACGGTCAGTTTCAAGGAAAGTTATTACAGTTTCATGCCAAATTCATACAGTTTTGAGAGGATATTGAGGCAGTTTCAGGGACTGATTGATTCGGTTTTGGGGACGATTTCATACAGTTCTAAGGCAATTTGATACAGTATCAGACGGTGTGGAGCAGTTTCATGGCAAGTTGACGCACTTTCAAATGTAAGTTGACGGAATTATGGAGATGACTTGGTACAGTTCTAGGGCAAGATGATATTCAGAGCAAGTTTATATGGTTTAGGGACAAGTTATAGTTCTGGGGCAAACTGATTGTTTTAGGACAGGTTATTTGTGTTTTGGTGCAAGTTAATACAGTTTTGTGGCCAGAGTATCAGCGGTTTAACAGCAAACTGTGATACACACACACACACACACACACACACACACACACACACACACACACACACACACACACATATGGGTGCATACAACGTTCAGTATTTCCAATGCTGTATCATCCACTTCACTGCATCACTAAATTTCAACTCACATGTGTGTTCTTCCTTCATTCCTATAATCGTGTTTATGCACTTTGTTTGTTTTTTGGGTGTGTTGTGTGTGATAGAGTGTTTTAACATCGCACATTTTGATTAGATTTTTGAGTTATTTGATAGTAGTTTATTTAAAGTACAGTTTTAGAGAGCCTTGCCACCATAGTTAGCATTGGCAAATATTGCAGCATTCCTCAAAGCATTTTTTTGTACATAACCTCCAGTAAATCTAGAACAAATTCAAATAAAAAGCAAAATTATGCTGTTAACAACATTGATTAAATTACTCTAATATAGAAAATGATTTGTTATCTTCGTCCCCTGTAGTATTCACTTTGCCCTGATCACTCATATGAATAAACCATGTCTAGTAACACCCATAGATAACAATTAAGATACTACAAGTAAAGATAAACAAACTCTGTCTTTTACAACTGTCAGATGTCAACTATTTTCAGTGCTTATTTAATTTTTATTCTCAGCAGTGCACATCAAGTTCATGTAATCTCTCTCTCTTGCTTTTGCCATGGCAAAGTATAGGTGTGCCTACCAAGTCATTCTTGATTTTTTGTGATAAGTAACCCTTTTGTTGTATTGCGTTTAAAATCGACCATACTTAGGAGGTTCTATATAAAGATTGATCCCTTCATTTAGAGGGATCAAGTTTTTAGTTAAAAAATAATAAGGTGAAAAATTCAACATGTAAGTCTTTTTATTATATTGCATTTTTGACATTATCTGAAAATTTTTTAGGGTTATATACTTTTTATATATTGTTCCAGTACAAAGGTCCCTCAAATGGTGGTGAGACAGTTCTTTTTCAACTTGACAAACGCCATTCAATGAATCACTTCATATTTTCACTGAATTCACTCTTTCCCACTGTTCTTCACTGCTTTGTTACTCTTTGTTATAGTTACAGTTCATTTACATTCATAAATAGCGCCATGTCTCCATTTCTGAGTTGATATATACTGGATAGATTAGTCTAGTTGACATATGTAAAATAAGGTTGCATCAAAGGTAATAAAATTTCTTTCAAAGTTCGTATCCTTCTCTACTTCTATATTATTTATTTTTAGTTCAACGTTCATATAAGAGAGTATTCAATTGTTCAGCTTTGTTTCACAAAGCGAGTAGATAATGATCTCATTGTTCATTTGGAAAAGAATGTAAAACAGTTTTGTTAATGAAGAATACGAGTAAGATCCATGCACAAGTGACGATTGATGTCAGAGGTTGTTGGATGATACCAGATAGAAGGTCACGACTGAGACGATGGGTTACAAGGCAAGACTGGTACAAGACATATTGAATCAACTGCGCTGTCTCTCGTCCACACATCAGGTGTTCAGCCTGGGCCACTTGTGATGGAAGAGTACAGTAGTGAGATCAGATATGTCTTTTCACAACGCACAGTGGTTTTGCTGAAAAAAAAAATACAAATTTGTACCTAGAAGTTAAACATACATCATTTGAGGAATACACAGAGTTAGGAAATCGGGGCATTACTATCATTGGACATCGTTTTATAATTCATTTTTCATAATAAATTTTGTTTTATGTTTTAAGGGATTTTATTGGTTCTTTGATCAGTCTGCACCACAACAAGTGTTTAATCACTCTCATGCATCACTTATGTTCAAAACAGGCGCAGAAAACGTTCTTGTTGAACCTATTTCCGCATTTATCTCGCTCATGGCATTTGAATATTTTAATGGCACCATGGACGGATAGTCAGCGTTGCCAATCAAGTTTGTCTTGTGACACTGGGACTGTCAGCGGGTACATGTGTGGATAGCAGTAACAGCAATACCGCGAAGTAGGTATTGTGTGTGTGTGTGTGTGTGTGTGTGTGTGTGTGTGTGTGTGTGTGAGTGTGTGTGTGTGTGTGCGTGCGTTTGGCAGAGGGGTGTAGTGGGTGGGTGGGATGCAGGTGTGTCGGTAAGTGTGTGTGTGTGTAATTCCTTGTCTGACTCTTCTACACCTTGAATCGCAAGTAACCAGCTGCTCTTGGCACTGAATCCAGGTAAGGGAAGTCCTTACTTTTTTGGTGAGTCAGGGCTGGCGCAATTGTGTTTTGCACTATGCAACACACACCAAACACGCGATTTTATTCACACTTTACCCTGTCTGGAAGTGCCTTTATTCTGCTCACAAATGTTTAGCTGCTCTTAGGTGCAAGCATAGATTTCATAATTGCTTTAACACAGGTTTTCACTCTGGAGTGCCGACATATATATTACATAGACATATTTCGAGTTCATCCACATGGATCTCGTTATTTTTTAATGAAATATAAAAAAATGTCATGATAGACATAAAGGATGTTAGTTTTACATTTTTCTTTATATTCTTTTCTTGTCATTTAGAGAAATATACACATTGCGGGATAGTTACTTTCTATCTGGTTAGGTAAGGATTAGACCATTTTAAGGATTTGTTTCAGTATGGACTTTTCACTACCTAAGGCTTGGGCAAAGGATTTCTATCTATTCCACGAAAATATTTTCATCTGTTCATAGCAGAATAACGACCATGTATATCTGCAAAGTACAAGCAAATCAAACTGAAAATTTTAAAGATAGGTTCGATTAGAGCACCATCATGTCTTATTATATGCACAAACTTCAAGTTCAAAGATTCATCCACCACTTAACTAGACATAAGTATCCACTTGAAGTCAATGAACTGGAAGTTTGTCTCATTAAGGATAATGAATCTTCATTTCATACATAAAAGCTATTAAAATATAGTGCAGCTATACCCAAAACGTTAATTTCATGAGAAACATTTACAGTTTATTCTCAGTGCTTTGCTTGATAACTCATGTCAACTTCACTCATTTCAGTTGCATGGTCAAATAACCATACATTATTCACAATACAATTGAAAGACTAATATATAAATAGGCTGATAACAATATTTGCTATGAGAATGGTAGTGATTACTATGAAGATGAAAACTACTTCTCTAGGCTCCATAAAAGAAAAGTAAGACTCACTTTGCAGACAAATTTTTACTTTATCTTAAGTCTCCATTAGTGCCACATACTAACAAATTGCACACACATAAACATCTTATTGCAGTTTATAGTTATCCTATTTCAGATTAATGTAGTGGCACCACCATTTAGGATAGGGAAATTAGTTTTTGCGCTAAATTCTGAGCACAAGTTACAGCCAGGTGTGGGGTGGATTGCAGTGAGTTACACGTACCAACAGCTGCGAAGTATAATAGAGGCCACAGGGCCGTCAATTTGCTGAAAGAGCATACGTAGCGGTTTTGCATGTCGCAAATCACAGGCAGAAGCGTCCCACTGGCCAACCTAGCATGTTATGTGTACGTGATGCAAAACGGCGCATATGACAAAACAGAGGCATACAGCCACATATAAATAAGTGTGGGTTTCTAACGGGATTCATTCAAGTGTGGCAGCTCTTCTGGATGGCGGGGCGTGTCACACCACTGGGCTACACACTGCAGCAGATGGGACACCAGTGTTCCAGCCCACAGCGGCTCACTGGTTTGAGTGTCTGAGGCCAAAGTGAGGTCCGTAGGCAGCCAGCCAGCAGCAGGCCACTCTTCGGCTCACTACCATGGGCAGTCTTCCAGGCTCCAACATGCACCAGTGACATCCGGGTCGAGGGTTGCAGAGTCCGCTGCAGATTGCCGATGCTTGTTGTCGCCACGTCCTAAGCCACGCCAGCGAGGGAACACAGCACGGACCATCTTGAAGTTGTCAGTGGGTCTCACTGCAGCTTCTCAGAACGGCGCTGAGGCAACGAGGGCGGGCACAGCTGAGTCAGCAACTGGCACATCATGACACCATCGGAACTCTGCGGCTGGTCAAGGTCGGCTCCACACAGCATTACATTGCACAGGCTGCTGGGGTGCTTCTTCAGCATTGCAGAGCACTGTGATGCAGACCAAGGTGCACAGGGGCACTGTGGTTGGAAACAATAAACATTTGGAAAGCTGGGACGAGTCTTAATACAGTGCCTTCTACCTCTTCCCGCTACGTTTGGTCGTTCTGATACATTCTGTGACAGAAGTCACGACTACATTCAGACTATTACACAGTAACGTGTTTTTATACATGTTTCTTACCAAATTGTTCAGAATGTCTTGCAGCATTACATGTATGAAAAAGATAATGATACATTGCGACAAAAATATTCAGGTGGTGTTATACTTTCTATTATTTGTTTACAGGTACATGAATTTTGATACTTCCTTATTAAAGTTCCTTAAGGAATTTTTCATGTGAAACACTTGTCAGTGATTTACACTTCTTACGTTTTCTCTATTCAGGGAATGTAGTCGTCATTGTTACCCACATAGGTACTTTTTCAAATCTTGGTCACAGTAAACACCTTTAATTTAGTTTGTCTTTGGAAAAGTCCTCGATGTGGCATCAGGATAATCTTCTATAGTCTTGTATACAATAACTGCCAGTTACTGTTTCTTTTATGTAGGTCAGAACATTTTTGGTGTGATTTAAGGAGTAGTATTTCTCCAAATAAATATTCCTGCAGACATCCTATCTTTTTGTCATAGATATTCCTCATAATTTTGACAAGTTCAGTGACTACTATTAGCGTATTCTTTATCGTTTTCTCCAGCGTATGTTCGTCTTTAGACAGGTGTGTCAATGAGTTTATCTGATCGCTGACTTCTTTAATTTAGTTAATAGGTCTAAAGGTGTATGAGGGGTTGCGTAGATTGGTAAATAAATTTACTATGTGTTCAAAAGGCTAAATAAAATCCGCCCAGCGTGTATCTTTTGTACTTGCATATGATCCAGTAAAAAGATTAAATTCTCTGAAAATACATATAACTGTATTACTTTTTAGATGAAATTTAGATATCAGAATATGTTGATGTCGCAGTCTTGTAGAAAATCGTTCCATTTCTTGCAGTCAAGGTTCGATGCATAATCTGTTATTAGTGTGACAGGCTCACCAACTATCATTATGACCTGTCTAAGAATTCTTATGATGATGGCAACTACTGTTGTCGGCTTTCTGTCGTATAACTTGATACATTTGGAAAAAAGATTATGAATGGCTCACAAGTACTTAATGCCACCTCATGCAGAGGGTATAGGATCGGCAACTTGGCGGAAACGTTTTGTAAAGGTTATGGCAGTTCGCTGTAGCAGCACTTGTTGGTGGGTTTCTGACAATGCAGTCAAGTTTTCAGTAACTTCAAAATAAGAATGAACACAAATAGTCTCGGCCACAGTTACGGTAACCTGCTCAGGAAGCATAACAAGTGTTCGTTCACTGCCAATGCCTACGATCATGGTATAAGATGACCAAAAACAGAACGAAATTGATGATCACAAAAATAATGTTACTTTTGCCGTCGAGACTGTTTGTATTTATTTTAAAGTACTAGTAAAAATTACTGTTCTCCACAGGAAACATTCTCAAAAACTACTAAGCTTGCAACATTCATATGCCAAATTGGAAGCATTGGGTACACACTCACACACACACACACACACACACACACACACACACACACATACACACACACACACACACACACACACACACACACACACACACACACACACACACCAGTTATTTTTCCATGTATTACATCTAGAGAACAATACGTTATTTTCTATTTTATAGTGCTGTATAGATGAGTATAGGGTAATATCAACAGCAGCAGAAAATAGTATAATGGCAGTAATTGTCCTTAGGAATAGGAAGGTAGGACAGAGATGTGTTACTGTGAACAGTTCAGTGACATTTGTTCGCACAGAATCAACAGCAAACCAACACCGACAATGATACTTCAGGTATACATGCCGACGTCACAAACTGAAGACAAAGGAGGAAGTATGTGAAACTATTGGTCAGGTATATCAGTACATAAGAGAAGATGAAAACCTAATAGTTAAGGGGACTGGAAAGCGGTGGTAGGGAAGGAGTAGAAGAAAGGGTTACAGGAGTACAAGTGCTTGGTACTAAGAATGAGATAGGAGAAAAACTAATTCAGTTCTACAATAAATTTTAGCTAATAATAGAGAATACTCTGTTCAAGAATCACAAGAGGAGGAAGTATATTTTGAAAATGCGGAGAGATATGGGAAGATTTCACTTAGATTACATCCTGGTCAGGCGGAGATTCCGAATTCAGAATTGAAAGGTGTATTCTGGACCAGATATAGACTCAGATCAAAATTTAGTAGTAATTAAGAGGAGGTTGATGTTTAAGAGATTAACCAGGAAGAATCAACTTGTAAAGAAGTGGAATAGGGAAGTAAGTACTCAGCAATCAATAGATCCGCTTGAAGCTCTCTAAGGCTGTAGACACTGCAATAGTGAATAGCCCACTAGGCAGATCAGTTTAAGATGAATACACATCTCTGTAAAGGGCAATCATAACCGCTGGAAAGATAAAATTGGTATAAAGAAGTTAACTGGAAAGAGACCATGGGTAACATAAAAAAATACTTAAGTTCATCGATGAAAAAAGGAAGTACAAAAATGTTCAGGGAAATTCAGGAATACAGAAACACAAATTGCTGAGGAGAGAAATAAGTAGAAAGGACACTCCTGGAAACTGGAATAAGAACACCGTGAATTCATTGTCCCAGGAAGGGGAAACTTTATTGACACATTCCTGGGGTCAGATACATCACATGATCACACTGACAGAACCACAGGCACATAGACACAGGCAACAGAGCATGCACAATGTCGGCACTAGTACAGTGTATATCCACCTCTCGCAGCAATTCAGGCTGCTATTCTCCCATGGAGACGATCGTAGAGATGCTGGATGTAGTCCTGTGGAACGGCTTGCTATGCCATTTCCACCTGGCGCCTCAGTTGGACCAGCGTTCGTGCTGGACGTGCAGACCGCGTGAGACGACGCTTCATCCAGTCCCAAACATACTCAATGGGGGACAGATCCGGAGATCTTGCTGGCCAGGGTAGTTGACTTACACCTTCTAGAGCACGTTGGGTGGCACGGGATACATGCGGACGTGCATTGTCCTGTTGGAACAGCAAGTTCCCTTGCCGGTCTAGGAATGGTAGGACGATGGGTTCGATGACGGTTTGGATGTACCGTGCACTATTCAGTGTCCCCTCGACGATCACCAGAGGTGTACGGCCAGTGTAGGAGATCGCTCCCCACACCATGATGCCGGGTGTTGGCCCTGTGTGCCTCGGTCGTATGCAGTCCTGATTGTGGCGCTCACCTGCACGGCGCCAAACACGCATACGACCATCATTGGCACCAAGGCAGAAGCGACTCTCATCGCTGAAGACGACACGTCTCCATTCGTCCCTCCATTCACGCCTGTCGCGACACCACTGGAGGCGGGCTGCACGATGTTGGGGCGTGAGCGGAAGACGGCCTAAAGGTGTGCGGGACCGTATCCCAGCTTCATGGAGACGGTTGCGAATGGTCCTCGCCGATACCCCAGGAGCAACAGTGTACATAATTTGCTGGGAAGTGGCGGTGCGGTCCCCTACGGCACTGTGTAGGATCCTACGGTCTTGGCGTGCATCCGTGCGTCGCTGCGGTCCGGTCCCAGGTCGACGGGCACGTGCACCTTCCGCCGACCACTGGCGACAACTGTGGAGACCTCACGCCCCACGTGTTGAGCAATTCGGCGGTACGTCCACCCGGCCTCCCGCATGCCCACAATACGCCCTCGCTCAAAGTCCGTCAACTGCACATACGGTTCACGTCCACGCTGTCGCGGCATGCTACCAGTGTTAAAGACTGCGATGGAGCTCCGTATGCCACGGCAAACTGGCTGACACTGACGGCGGCGGTGCACAAATGCTGCGCAGCTAGCGCCATTCGACGGCCAACACCGCGGTTCCTGGTGTGTCCGCTGTGCCGTGCGTGTGATCATTGCTTGTACAGCCCTCTCGCAGTGTCCGGAGCAAGTATGGTGGATCTGACACACCGGTGTCAATGTGTTCTTTTATCCATTTCCAGGAGTGTATAAGGAAGATAAGACGAAATGGCTGCGAGAAAAATATGGAGCAACGGAAATAAAAATGATTGTCAGTAGGACTATCTCTGCACATAGAAAAGCCGCCGGCCGCGGTGCAACGGAAATAAAAATGATTGTCAGTAGGACTATCTCTGCACATAGAAAAGCCGCCGGCCGCGGTGGTCCAGCGGTTCTAGGCGCGCAGTCAGGAACCGCGCGACTGCTACGGTAGCAGATTCGAATCCTGCCTTGGGCATGGATGTGTGTGATGTCCTTAGGTTGGTTAGGTTTAAGTAGTTCTAAGTTCTAGGGGACTGATGACCAGAGTAGTTAAGTCCCATAGTGCTCAGAGCCATTGAACCATTTTTTAGCCAAAACAAACTTCTGTGAAATGTGAAGGAAGGATTGTAACATAAAGAGTGCAATGGGAATTCACTTTTAAATGCAGAGAAGAGAGTGGCTAGGAGAAAAGAATACATTGAAGGCCCCTCGATGTGATAGATTTGTCTGATGTGATAGAAGAAGTGACAGAGGTCGATTAGAAGAGATAGAGGATCCAGTATTAAAATCATAATTTAAAAGAGTTTTGGAAGACTTAAGATAAAATAAGGCAGAAGGGATAACATTCCATCAGAATTTCTAATATCATTGGGAGAAGCGGCGGTATACCATCCGACTTTCGGAAAAATTTAATCCACACAATTACTAAGACTACAAGAGCCGACAAGTGCGAGAATTATCGCACAGGCAGCGTAACAGCTCATGCATCCAAGTTGCTGACAAGAATAATACACAGAAGAATGGAAAAGAAAATTGAGGACCTTCTACAGGACAATCAGTTTGCTCTCAGGAAAGGAAAAGGCACCAGAGAGGCTGTTCTGATGTTGCGGTTGATAATGGAAGCAAAACTAAAGAAAAATCAAGACACATTCATAGGATTTGTTAAAACTCACGTTAAAACCTTCAGCTATCATTTATTTTCCACAATTCGCTACTAGTTCCGATCCATGTCCATTATCAAGGTTACCTGGCATAAACGGCAGCAAGGTTGTGGTTTAACTTTCCTGCCATTTACTTCAGCTATGTTTGATAATTGTCATGGAGCAAAACTAGTAGCGAATTGTGCAAAATAAATGACAACAAAGGGTCTCACCGTGAATTTTAGCCGTTATTTGGTGGCTGAATATCCCCACCTGCGCACATATACGAATTCATATGATTTTTGTACCTGGAAGAAGCGTTCGACAATGTCTAATGGTGTAAGATGTTCGAAATTCTGAGAAAAATAGTGGTAAGCTATAGGTAGAGACAGTTAATATACAAAATGTACAAGTGCCAAGAGTGAATAATAAGAGTGAAAGACCAAGAACGTAGTGCTCGCATTAAAAAGGGTGTAAGACAAGCATGTAGTCTTTCGCACCTACTGTTCAATCTGTTCATCGAAGAACCAATGATGGAAATGGAAGGAAGGTTCACGAGTGAAAGGATATCAATAATACGTTTGGCTGATGACATCGCTATCTTGAGAAAAAGTGAAGAAGAATTACATGATCTGCTGAACGGAATAAACAGACTAATGAGTACAGAATAGGAACTGAGCGTAAATCGAAGAAAGGTGAAAGTAAGGAGAAGTAGCAGAAATGAGAACAACGGGAAACTTAACATCAGGATTGATTGTCACGAATTAGGTGAACGTAAGGAGTTCTGCTATCCAGGCAACAAAAGAACCAGTGATGGACGGAGTAAAAATGATATCAAAAGCAGACTAGTAATGGCAAATAGTGCATTCCGGGCCAAGAGAAGTCTACAAGCATCAAACATAGGCCTTAATTTTAGGAAAAAATACTGAGAAAATACGTTTGGAGTACAGCATTGTATGGCAGTGAGAAATGGACTGTGGGAAAACTGGAACATAAGAGAATAGTTGTGATGCTACACACTAATGTTAAAAGTGAGGTGGACTGATTAGGTAAGGAATGAGGAGATTCTGCGCAGAATCGGAGAGGACAGAAATGTATAGAAAACACTAACAAGAAGAAGGGACAGGATAATAGGACATCTGTTAAGACATCAGGGTATAACTTACATGGCTCTAGAGGGACTTGTAGATGGTAAAAACTGTAGAGGAAGACAGAGATTATAATACGTCCTGCAAATAATTGAGAACGTAGGTCCCAAGTGCTATTTTGAGATGAAAAGGTCGGTACAAGAGAAGAATTCGTGGCGGGTCGCATCAGACCAGACAGAAGACTGGTAACTCAGGGAAAAATGTGTTCTATGCCCTCCTCAGATGAATTTTGTATGAGTAATGCTTCCAGCTTGTGCCACCAAGGATCTGAAGATTATAATGTGACCATGCACACATATCTAGATAGAATTACTTATAGTGATCATCTTTCACTAAGATATTCCGGTAATCAGTAATTCGTTCAGGCATGTTCGTAAGATCAGTTAGTCCTATTGGCAGATGCGACAAAGGCGTCTTCTTCTACATTACCCTTATCTTCCATGTGCTGTATCTCAAACCTACATTCCCGGTTAAAGAAATTTAATTTCTTCTTGACCTAAATTCTATTTAGGTAAGTTGGCTGTCACTTCTGTCTGAGTAAATTTACGTAATATTCTATCACATAAAGTAAGATGGTCCTCCTGTGTAGCAGCAGAAATTAAAATATCATCTACATACATTGCCATTTTATCTAGCAGGCCTGATACTAGAACTGTATCTAGTGCAACAATAAACACACAGGAACTGACATTGAGTTCAGAGGTTGATTCACAGAACAGATAACTTCTTCCAACATGAACAAAAGTTGTATACTTCCTACATTCATTAGACGATAGAAGCTGTCAATAGGAAGTGTGAGATCTATGCTAGACACAAAGCGTACACCACGAAATTTCTGCAGTAAATCCTCTGCATTTTCAGGTTGTCTACAAAATGTTACAATTGTTTCGTTAATGGCATGTGCATCCAAGACAAAACTAACTTGGCCATTAGGTTTATTTACTGCTAGTAATGGCCTACAGTACAGGGAGTGAGATTGTTCAATGATATTCCAATGAAGTTTTCGTGTTCTTTTTCGGGCAGCAGCCTCCTTTTCACCAACTGAATGTAATAAGTATTTTGGCAGACTGTATCATGTGGCATCACGTCCACGTGGTACACATAGGTATTTATTGTACCAGGTTTTCCACCACATATAAGTAAATACTTCATAAGTATGTTTCTTAATTTTAGTTGTTGCTCTGAACTGAGATAGGATGATTCCATTACTCCATGCCTTGTTACTCTCACTCTTAACACAGACACAAGAAGTATTATTTTCACATACGGCCTTTCCAATCAAGGATTTTGTCTTAATACCCTGGTAGTAGTGTCCACCGTATTGTATTGCAGTTCGTTTTAAATCAACTGTGATATCTTCGCCCTCGGTGCCAAATAGCATTTACCCAAAGGAAACTCTAATTTTAAGTCCTTTTCTCGTAAAAATTCGGTGCCAAGTAAAACTCGACTACAAGATCCTTCAGGAAGGGGGATGGTTTTATTTCATATTGTAACAACCACTTGTGCTTGCTACTTAAAAGGTTGCGATTTCCCCCCTAGAGCTTTGGCGGAGTGATAGCTCTGTATCTGTTAAGTCGGCAGAATGTTTATCTCCTTGATCTTATTAAATAAATTCCATGTCGCAACTTTAAGAGAAGCATGTATGTCATAAGTGAAGTACGAGTTAAGGCATACCGTGAAAATCGATAACTCGTGATATGTTCTTTGCAGGACTGTGCGGCTGGTCCCAGTGGAGGTTCGAGTCCTCCCTCGGGCATGAGTGTCTGTGTTTGTCCTTAGGGTGATGTAGGTTAAATAATGTGTAAGCTTAGGGACTGATGAATGTAGCAGTAAAGTCAGAAAAGATAAGATTTCACACACATTTGAACCATTTTGTTCTTTGCATCTATAGATGTTACGTTGGCGAGCTTCCACCGTTGAAAGGCACATCATTGGCAGGTGAGGCCTCTTAGCAGCCAGCTCCGCCATTCAGGAATCAGTTCCTGATAGCACCAAGTGTGGAAAACGAGTGGCTGCGAGTGTTCTGTATCGCCCTACTGCTCTGAGGTCTGGTATTCGCTATTAACAGGAGATGAGAAGGCTGGTCAGATACGACGAGAGGATGTGACTGAGCCAGACAGCATGGGACTGACCGTACAAATTCCATCGCCGTCCCAAGCAGCTAATGCATGAAGTCGTCGCTGGGTCAGTGTACACACAGCCTGAGCCCAGTCTATAGCAAGGCTAGCATGTTGGAATCAGAAAGGCATCGATTCAGCTACCTCTGCCCGATTCGGCGCTGTCGCAGGTAGAGTGGATAGTAGCTTGCAGAGGAAGAGGCCGTCTGCCATGGTGCAATACCTGCAACAGCCACATAGGTCAACTACCACCGACAGATCTCCATCAAAAATGAGTATATTGGGTGAGCGTGTTTCAAACAACAGGTTTGTAACAGTGTATGCTAGTGACCTGTCGCATAAAATTTATTGTACCGCACTTCTCGTCGTCTGATCTGGTGCACGATTAAAGGCTGCTGGCGTTCTGGCTTACGCATTCGTCTCCCCCCCCCCCCCCCCCTCCATCAGCCACTCCTTGTCATTCCTCGAAGTTGACGAATCCACTTTTAGATGTGCTTCTGTCGATAGTATGCAACAACTGGTCAATTTTTTGTTGCTCTCGATTACCTTATAAAGGCAGGAGGATATGTTTAAGGTTTCCTGAGAAGTAGCTTGTCAGTTGTTGTGGATTTGGATATTTGTGGTAAGGTCAGCTGAGGTCATCGGTCCCTAAGCCTACACACTACTTAAACTACTTAATCTAACTTAAACTGACTTACGCTATGGACAAAACACACATCCATGCCCGAGGGAGGACTCGAACATCCAACGGGAGGAGCCGCGCGGACTGTGGCAAGGCGCCTGAGACCGCGCGGCTACCCCGCGGCGTACTCCTTGTGTTGGGGTTCCGTAACCGATACTATGAGTAGTGTTGGCTGATCGTAATTTGTTACTTGAGCTACACAAGAGAATTTAGAGGGAAAGATTGTCTCCTAGGGTAAAGAGTGATCGTATTAATCAATTATTTCTGCATGTACAATGAGGATAGGAGATCTGAGTTGAATATGTAAGTGAAATACACTCCTGGAAATGGAAAAAAGAACACATTGACACCGGGGTGACAGACCCACCATACTTGCTCCGGACACTGCGAGAGGGCTGTACAAGCAATCATCACATGCACGGCACAGCGGACACACCAGGAACCGCGGTGTTGGCCGTCGAATGGCGCTAGCTGCGCAGCATTTGTGCACCGCCGCCGTCAGTGTCAGCCAGTTTGCCGTGGCATACGGAGCTCCATCGCAATCTTTACCACTGGTAGCATGCCGCGACAGCGTGGACGTGAACCGTATGTGCAGTTGACGGACTTTGAGCGAGGGCGTATAGTGGGCATGCGGGAGGCCGGGTGGACGTACCGCCGAATTGCTCAACACGTGGGGCGTGAGGTCTTCACAGTACATCGATGTTGTCGCCAGTGGTCGGCGGAAGGTGCACGTGCCCGTCGACCTGGGACCGGACCGCAGCGACGCACGGATGCACGCCAAGACCGTAGGATCCTACACAGTGCCGTAGGGGACCGCACCGCCACTTCCCAGCAAATTAGGGACACTGTTGCTCCTGGGGTATCGGCGAGGACCATTCGCAACCGTCTCCATGAAGCTGGGATACGGTCCCGCATACCTTTAGGCCGTTTGCCGCTCCCGCCCCAACATCGTGCAGCCCGCCTCCAGTGGTGTCGCGACAGGCGTGAATGGAGGGACGAATGGAGACGTGTCGTCTTCAGCGATGAGAGTCGCTTCTGCCTTGGTGCCAATGATGGTCGTATGCGTGTTTGGCGCCGTGCAGGTGAGCGCCACAATCAGGACTGCATACGACCGAGGCACACAGGGCCAACACCCGGCATCATGGTGTGGAGAGCGATCTCCTACACTGGCCGTACACCTCTGGTGATCGTCGAGGGGACACTGAATAGTGCACGGTACATCCAAACTGTCATCGAACCCATCGTTCTACCATTCAGAGACCGGCAAGGGAACTTGCTGTTCCAACAGGACAATGCACGTCCGCATGTATCCCGTGCCACCCAACGTGCTCTAGAAGGTGTAAGTCAACTACCCTGGCCAGCAAGATCTCCGGATCTGTCGCCCATTGAGCATGTTTAGGACTGGATGAAGCGTCGTCTCACGCGGTCTGCACGTCCAGCACGAACGCTGGTCCAACTGAGGCGCCAGGTGGAAATGGCATAGCAAGCCGTTCCACATGACTACATCCAGCATCTCTACGATCGTCTCCATGGAAGAATAGCAGCCTGCATTGCTGCGAAAGGTGGATATACACTGTACTAGTGCCGACATTGTGCATGCTCTGTTGCCTGTGTTTATGTGCCTGTGGTTCTGTCAGTGTGATCATGTGATGTATCTGACCCCAGGAATGTGTCAATAAAGTTTCCCCTTCCTGGGACAATGAATTCACGGTGTTCTTATTTCAATTTCCAGGAGTGTATGTATGCTGGACGTAGTCTTTAACATTCAGCTCCAATAATCTGAAGTAATCGCTAACATTTTGCAGGATATGAGAGCACAGGGCCATCTTCGCGTTTTATTCGGCGAAAGGACGGTTACAAACAACGATGTGGACCGTTTGGTTGACGGTATTGAAGATTTAAGGCAGGCCGATTATAGGCACGAGCGGATTGAAGTCGCCGGTCCGTTAAACAAGGATTTTCTGGGTAGAAATCTTTATTGAAAAGAGGATGTTGTTATCGTTACAGCTTGCCCGGACATTTTTCTCCCCAATGTTGGGCTGAATAGGGAAGGCTGAAAGCAGCTGCGGCCATGAGTAGGTAGGGTGACGCGTTTTGTACATTTTACCTTGGTCTTATAATAAGGTTAGTTCAGTTGCTTCCTTTTGTGCGTTCTACGCTTAGCCACGAGCCTGTCCGCACCTTGGTGACTTGCAGAGCAGTGTTTCTTTCTTTGGTACTTAAGGCACATGGAGGTGCGCAAATTTCCTAACCTATGTGCCGTTTGTCAGACTTTCATGACTGTTAATGGTCAACTGTTGTCTGAAATTGGTTCATTAAGTGTTCACTGTAGAATTCTTGACTTCTTCTGGCCCCTGAACCTTAACGTAAGCAAAGGTTTGAGTACTGCTTGGTTGTGATTTTGTTCAGGAAAAGCCGCCCGGGGTGGCCGTGCGGTTCTAGGCGCTACAGTCTGGAACCGAGCGACCGCTACGTTCGCAGGTTCGAATCCTGCCTCGGGCTTGGATGTGTGTGATATCCTTAGGTTAGTTAGGTTTAATTAGTTCTAAGTTCTAGGTGACTGATGACCTCAGAAGTTAAGCCGCATAGTGCTCAGAGCCGGTCTAGTTATGGATTATGTGGGAAGGCAGTTTTATTTTAAGTTCGGTCCGTTCCAAAAATTTAGGTTGTGTGGGTGTTCTAAGTTACAAGGTGTATGTAGTGTAGTTACCGAATTAGGACGGTTTGATGTTGGTCATCTACCGGCCAACTAGGAACAAGATTTGCTCTCTGTTTTGCGAGAATTTCCCGACGTTTTACGTAGAAATTAGCCATGACGACCAAGATAGACTATCATATTCGCTTTTCAGATGACACTATAGTACGACAATCACCCTACAGATTGAAACCTCCAAAAATGAACTTTTTACGACAACCGGTGGAAAATATGTTGCGCAAAGGACAAATTAGTCCGTCTACCTCGCCGTACAACTCTCCCATTTTTTTAGTGGCTAATGGCAATGGGTATGGCTATAGGTTGGTAACGGATTAGCATACCTTAAATAGCAAAGTTATTTTAGTATCAGTTTCTCTGCCTGACTTGCAGAGCTGTTTTAGTAGGTTTGCTGGGCACAGTATTTTGCTCTGCTCGACTTAAATCAGGCCTATTATCAGATGCTTGTAGCAGAAGATTCACAGCCCGTCACGGAGTTTTGTATCGATTGAAGTTTATATAATTTTGATAGAATGACTTTCGTGTTATCAACCAGAGTTACGGGTTTTCCTAGGATTCTGCATTCAGTGTTAGGAGATGTTATATTCAAGTATTTATATAACTACCTTGACGAAGCAGCGATTTATGGGAAGTTGTTTTCTGTACGCCTCTAACATCTGAAGCAAGTCGTGGCAAGGCTGTAGGAGGTGCGGCTCACCGTCAAACGTTCCACGAGTAATTTGGTTCGCAAGGAGATTTCCATCTTGGGCCGTCTGGCCTCTGCCACCGACATTAAAGTTGTTCATTCACGTAGCCAGGTTAAATATATTTTGCGACCACCTATGCGTATCTCGTTCTGTCGGCGCAATCAACTTCCTTAGGAAGTTCGTCCCAAAATTTGTGGAACTTGCTACTCCGTAAGACCGGATGCACAAGAAGCGAGAGCCATTTCGGTGGACCGACAACTATCAAGTGGCTTTCGATGTCTTGAAGTCCGCATTGAGCAACGCTTCGATCTTTGCTGTTTCAGATTTTGAGTGGCCGTTTATTGTCCAGACGGATGTCCGCATCTCGTGGTCGTGCGGTAGCGTTCTCGCTTCCCGCGCCCGGGTTCACGGGTTCGATTCCCAGCGGAGTCAGGGATTTTCTCTGCCTTGTGAAGGCTGGGTGTTGTGTGTTGTCCTTAGGTTAGTTAGGTTTAAGTATTTCTAAGTTCTAGGGGACTGATGACCATAGATGTTAAGTCCCATAGTGCTCAGAGCCATTTGAATCATTTTTAACCAGACAGATGTCTCCAACTGCGGTGCTAACCCCATGTTGGTACAGGAGTAGGATAGTGATCGTAGGCCTGAGATTTACGCATGGAAGTCCTTGACTCAGAAGAATTCTATGTATTCCACTTATAATTAGAGGCCTTTGCTGTTCTCTTCGCAACTGATAAGTTTACGTTTTACGTAGAACTCCGAGAGTTAACGTTCGAAACTTATAATCGAGCCCTTAGCTCACATCGCAAATGTCCCAAAAATCTGTTCATCGCATGATTTGACCAGCTGGCAACATGTAGACCCACGAAGAGGCCCCTTTCAACCTCTCCGTTGCTAATAACGCTATCTCACACAAGTCTGCAGCATCTCTGACCTTCACTGTGATCACGCACCATTTGACTGTTCACACCGCTTATATACCTTACCAGGCATGGTAAAAACGTAAACATGAACAACAGTAATGCATTCTGGTCAACGTTGTACCAGTCACAGGAAACCGCAGTTCTGATCAGTTACTTATATACCCGACGATGGCGTTGCAGTGTACAGAGTCACAAAGATATCTGACAATGTCCTCTGGGTGCCTCGCTTTTTTCAGTGAGCAGTGAAAAACCGGCCAGATCGCCTGTTAGGCAGTGCGGGATTTCGGCATTCCACTTTTTCGTCAGGCACATTAGGGGTCACGAAAATATAGCCAACGAGGCTCTTCGTAGAATGTTCACAGAGGAAGGCACCGTACCTGCACATTTTAGGGAGGGAGGATATTTGTGAAGAGTTTGGCCTATTGGCTGAAATACCATCTGTTCTATGACTTGCGCGAACGGCAAGAGCAACATCCTGATTTATGTTCTACTAAGCAGGGCGTGGTAACAGGGGAGGAAGTTCCGAGATACGAACTACAAAAGAGGTGGCCATGTTATTGCACACAGCGGGACGGAAGCTTAAATATTTGTCTTTCTCGAAACTTCGTTCTGGTCATAATTAAGTACTAGCATGAGTCTCTAGCAGAGGGTCATTGAAGGGTTTACAAAACTATTCATAAGGTTAAAGGGGCCCATACCTGGCCAGGTTCACCGTCAGAACATGCGGAGCTTGGAGTGGAAGTGCCAGGCTTTCAGTATCACCAACCAGCCATGGGGGATATGAGTATATTTTTGTGGCTCCGGGCGCCTTTTTGCTTTTTATTTCGTTGATGCCCAGCAGAGGGGTAACTGCAGTGCATGGAATTCGTAATTTAACTGCATTACGTTTCCTTGTCGGGCCTCGCCAAGGTGCTAGTTAGTGATAACGCTCCAGCATTCCTACCGCTGGAGTTCTTACCACAGGAGTTCCAAGAGTTTTCAGCACGGCGTCACCCATCCCACCACCACGCCATACTCTCAGCTGTCCTTCCCTTAGAAGGTCAACCTCAACCTAAAGGCCACGTTGATTATTTTTCACATTGCCACCCAGACCAAATGGGAGTGCCTATTGCCTGGATTGAACGTAGCATGAAATAGTACCAACCATGAGACTCACAGAATAGCTCCAGCTGCCACATTCAAACAGAAGCCAGAGTCAAAAATTTAAAGGAGAAAACGAAAAAAGCTTTAGTTCAAATGTAGAAAGCACGAAAACATTTAAAAGAATTTAACACTTAGCGATGAATAGTAGCGATTCATCACTCAACAAACAGAGACGTGAAATGCATTTACCGAAAATGTGCAGCGGGTACCTCATGAAAAGGAACCCAAAATCCTCGAGGACATTCAGATCATAACAAGAAGACACCGATATGTGTATTGGGAGAAATAGTGTACAAGAAAATTCAAGATTTAAACAAGAATATAGAACACGTCCATTTTACTGAGCTTGTATAACATCAATTGTAAAGAGTGCAATAAATTACTTCAAGGTGTACACAAAATCATTGATGTACCGCAATATCATCTCCTGTCATTGATTCACATATACCCAGCGTCCAAATGGCACACGTTGCGCAACGATACCGTAAGCCAGACATAGGGGCAAATCCTTCAATGAATGACTATGCATCCGTTTTGTCGGCAGACATATCCAAGGAGCCACAGAAGCTGTGGAACAATGGTAAATTTTCAAGGAATCTGAACGAGCTTTTCTGTCCAAGTACTGGTCATGAGACTTCCAAGAAAGGCTAAGAAAAGAAGTTCTCAAGCCCGAGATATAGATAGAAACACGGCAGCCTCATGAAATATTTTCAGAAGTACTTACATAAAACGAAACACTGGGGAGAGGCAATATCTGACAGATACGTTATACAGGGTGTTTCAAAAACCGGTATATTTGAAACGGGCCGGCCGTGGTGGTCTCGTGGTTCTAGGCGCTCAGTCCGGAACCGCGCGACTGCTACGGTCGCAGGTTCGAATCCTGCCTCGGGCATGGATGTGTGTGATGTCTGTAGGTTAGTTAGGTTTAATTAGTTCTAAGTTCTAGGCGACTGATGACCAGATATGTTAAGTCGCATAGTGCTCAGAGCCATTTGAAACGGCAATACAAACTAAACGAGCAGCGATAGAAATACACCGTTTGTTGCAATATGCTTGGGACAACAGTACATTTTCAGTCAGACAAACTTTCGAAATTACAGTAGTTACAATTGTCAACAACAGATGGCGCTGCGGTCTGGGAAACTCTATAGTACGATATTTTTCACATATCCACCATGCGTAGCAATAATATGGCGTAGTCTCTGAATGAAATTACCTGAAACCTTTGACAACGTGTCTGGCGGAATGGCTTCACATGCAGATGAGATGTACTGCTACAGCTGTTCAATTGTTTCTGGATTCTGGCTGTACACCTGGTCTTTCAAGTGTCCCCACAGAAAGAAGTCACTGGGGTTCATGTCTGGCGAATAGGGAGGCCAATCCACGCCGCCTCCTGTATGTTTCGGATAGCCCAAAGCAATCACACGATCATCGAAATATTCATTCAGGAAATTAAAGACGTCGGCCGTGCGATGTGGCTGGGCACCATCTTGCATCAACCACGAGGTGTTCGCAGTGTCGTCTAAGGCAGTTTGTACCGCCACAAATTCACGAAGAATGTCCAGATAGCGTGATGCAGTAATCTTTTCGGATCTGAAAAATGGGCCAATGATTCCTTTGGAAGAAATGGCGGCGCCGATCAGATCTTTTTGAGGATGCAGGGACGATGGGACTGCAACATAGGGCTTTTCGGTTCCCCATATGCGCCAGTTCTGTTTATTGACGAAGCCGTCCAGGTAAAAATAAGCTTCGTCAGTAAAGCAAATGCTGCCCACATGCATATCGCCGTCATCAATCCTGTGCACTATATCGTTAGTGAATGTCTCTCGTGCAGCAATGGTTGCGGCGCTGAGGGGTTGGCGCATTTGAATTTTGTATGGATAGAGGTGTAAACTCTGGCGCATGAGACGATACGTGGACGTTGGCGTCATTTGGACCGCAGCTGCAACACGGCGAACGGAAACCCAAGGCCGCTGTTGGATCACCTGCTGCACTAGCTGCGCGTTGCCCTCTGTGGTTGCCGTACACGGTCGCCCTACCTTTGCAGCACGTTCATCCGTCACTTTCCCAGTCCGTTGAAATTTTTCAAACAGATCCTTTATTGTATCGCTTTTCGGTCCTTTGGTTACATTAAAACTCCGTTGAAAACTTCGTCTTGTTGCAACAACACTGTGTTCTAGGCGGTGGAATTCCAACACCAGAAAAATCCTCTGTTCTAAGGAATAAACCATGTTATCCACAGTACACTTGCACGTTGTGAACAGCACACGCTTACAGCAGAAAGACGACGTACAGAATGGCGCACCCACAGACTGCGTTGTCTTCTATATCTTTCACATCACTTGCAGCGCCATCTGTTGTTAAAATTGTAACTACTGTAATCCCGAAAGTTTGTCCGCCTGAAAATGTACTGTTGTCCCAAGCATATTGCAACAAACGGTGTATTTCTATTGCTGCTCGTTTAGTTTTTATTGCTGTTTCAAATATACCGGTCATTTTTGAAACACCCTGTATGAATACTCAACTCTAACCTTCCCGTGCGTGTTAGAGAAAAACTTCTTAACGCATTAGAAAATGACACAGATAGCTTTTTCTCCACTGGTGGCGTGACATGTATGTATAAGTGCCAGCTTGCGCCAGATCGATATGGACAATTTATGCACGTACTCTCTGATTTGGCTAGACAGAGCCTGGGACTTAACGCCAGGAGAAGGCAGTGGTGGCCGGTGAGATGCATATTTAGAGGCATGTTGTGCTGGGTGTAATGGAGGGCAAACGCAGGATATAGTACTTGGTGTGGCTCGTGGATGCAGTGAGCTGTGGGATGGTGTTGACTCAGAAGAACCCGATTTGGCGAGAAACTAAAATGACTCCAGAATGAGATTTTCACTCTGCAGCGAAGCGTCTGCTGTAAGGTGTCTGTGCGGCCGGAGCCAATGGGCAATTAGCGCTCATATGTGAGGCGGTAATGGAGCAACCGTTGTGGAATCTGCCTCCATTCAGTATCGAGAACATGGTAAGAATACTGATGACTCAAGATGCATTTGTGTACGTAACAGCATCCCTAGTGTTTTGGGTCTGACTGTGTGCTGCTCAGTTTCATTGTGACTTTAATAGTGATGGCGTGTGACTACTGTGTTTTGATGAAGATTGGGCTGAAGCCATTTGTGTAACTGTAAAGGCTTTTGTATGTTTAATGGGAGCGCTGCTGTCAAATCAGTTCGGATTGTTAATTTAGCTGGTGTTCCCAAGTTTGGCTTCTCTTGCTAAGACTGGCAAGCGAGTGTCAGCAGCATTAAGATGCCTATTGTAAGCACTGCATAATGAAACTGAAGCTCTAGCCATCATGCCCTCTTTAACTGGATTGTGTTGTTCATTGGGCCCCGGATATCATTTCCTAAGTTATAGTTTATATAACACAGTATGCTTTTAAGTTTACGTTCAGTTGTTAGGACGGGTCTTGTGTGGCGAATTGTGCGCTGGCTATTTGCCATTCTGTGTGTGCGATTATCAGGTTCCTAGTGTGTCGTAATTGTGAAGTGCTTCTCAATTAAGATCTGTCACACCGTTTGGTTAAGTAAATACGCCACACGACATTATTGATAATATGAGCTCATTGTAACTGCCTGTTATGTGTGTTACAGGTTTAAATTAGTGGTACAGGAAAGATTATTATAATGGGACGGTTATTACAATTATTACAGTACATTCATTTCTGTTGGACCTGGCACCAGGATCTGCATTGTGTCGGTGGTGTTTGTTTCTCATGGACTTAGGTACGTTCTTTTTAATGTCATCTGCTTCAGTGTGTGTCTGTCTTGGCGATATTTTTTTCATTTCAGTGTTGTTGTTTAATCAGTTCTTGCGGTAGTATTCTCTTGAAATACTTTTTCAAAGTCACTAAAAGCGTAATTATGAACAATTGTGAACTGCTAAAAGTGGTCGGTAATTAGAAATTCTGTGAGGTTTCTGCGGAGAATGTTTTGGTTTGACTCATTGATGTTAAGTTTATTGGACTAATAAATCAAATTTGTGAGTACTGATGAATAATGTTTGCCGTCTCTGTTTAAAACTGCATCTCATGTACGCTTCCCAGAGCCTCTGAATTTATGTTGTTACTATTCTTTGATGGGACGGCGGAAGTGATGCACATCATATTCCACATACTCAGAAGTGAACGACTGGGTTCGTGGCTGGATGGGACCACGTAAATTGTAAGAGTTAGCTAATCCTATACTATAGCGGTGGTCCAGTCAGAGACCCCTAGGAGAGAGCCGGGTGGAATGCGGTGGTGAGGTTCTAGAAACGCTCGAGAGCGCCAAGAAAAAGTCATTGGCAATAACACATAATTTTGGGCAGTAATACAGGACGTCTTCCATAGCGCCGCGCCTCAGCCGGGAGGGCGGGGTAGCGCCTCGTTACCAGCGGAATGCTGGCGTGCGATCGACTCGCAGTATCGCCCGCGTGGCGAAGTATCGAGTGACGGCTGCGACTTCACGGGCGGCCGTCGACCCACGGGATTCTGCGGCCTCCTGCCCTGCGTGTCGATCTCCGAAGTCCACTCGTGGACCTCGAAGGTTGGCACTCAGGAGTCTCGACCCAGGCCCACGTGAAGTGTTCACTGGCTCCCAGTGATCAGCTCTCAGACCCTGTTTGGGAAAAAGGAGCCAGTAGCATTAGTGTCGAGAGGAGCAGCAGTGGCGCTCTCAGCCACTTGAAAGCGGATGATGGACAGTTTCCAGATCAGCATCTAGCAGGTCTAGAGGGTGATGGTGGCCTCCACGCCCTGTCAGTGTTGTCATGGAACTAGGCAGTGCAGCTGGCAACAGCGGCGAACTTCCAAATGAACTTGTGGTTCCTCAGACGGTCTAAGACTGCTAACCTACCGAAGGTCGACTTCATAGCTTTCCCTGTCACTGGGCAGCAGCAACTGACAAGAGCTGTGACTACACACTGGGCAGTCGACAATCAACACTCAGCAATCAGCAGTCAGCAACGAGGCAATTGTTAAGAATGGTGGGGTATTTTTTGTTGGCGTTTCCCCATGCGCTCTGCAACTATGACATCATGTGTCCTCGTTTTCCCTCGCTTTCAGCTCTCCTAATGACTTCAGACCCACAGAGCTTCATCTTTCAGAAGCAGTTTCGTGTTGCCTAACCGCCGGAGCACTTAAAACTGCGTTGCCTCTAGCCTTTTTTACGAAATTGTGCTTTGTCACTATGATGATAGTATCTATCGGCTTCCATGGCGTCATTATGCTTTACTTGGGCGCTCGTTCGTTCCTTCGTGCAATGATAGTTTCCGTGTTTGCCATTAGCTCGCTCAGCGCTTCCCCCTAGCTTGCTGTCTAATGGTCTATGACACAGGTGATTCGCCTTCTGGGAATTGCCAAGGTAGAACTTGGACGAATATGTCTTGGCGTAACATCTCCCCTTCCCTTCAGAAAATTCGTCTCGAATTTTTCTGTTTGGAGTATCCTTAATAATCAAATCCTGCATATTTACACATTTGAAATGTCCCCTTAGAAAAATTTATACAAAACTGTGCTTAAACTGACACACAATATTTTTAGCGCAACGCAATCTGACTTCAAAAATCCCTACGAAAGAATGGCCCTGACTAACATTAACCTATACGTTTCACAAATCACTTACCTCAAAAATCTTCGTTACTCAAGCTACTGCAATACAGCGAGCGCCACTACTGCCAGCTAAATAAAAGATTCAAACTACTGAAGGCACTAACTACTGATAGGTATAGTTAGCAAATGAAAGATTTTAATACAGAACAAACGAACAAACAATGTATTTACCTTAACAGTCATTATATATATACTCCTGGAAATGGAAAAAAGAACACATTGACACCGGTGTGTCAGACCCACCATACTTGCTCCAGACACTGCGAGAGGGCTGTACAAGCAATGATCACACGCACGGCACAGCGGACACACCAGGAACCGCCGTGTTGGCCGTCGAATGGCGCTAGCTGCGCAGCATTTGTGCACCGCCGCCGTCAGTGTCAGCCAGTTTGCCGTGGCATACGGAGCTCCATCGCAGTCTTTAACACTGGTAGCATGCCGCGACAGCGAGGACGTGAACCGTATGTGCAGTTGACTGACGTTGAGCGAGGGCGTATAGTGGGCATGCGGGAGGCCGGGTGGACGTACCGCCGAATTGCTCAACACGTGAGGCGTGAGGTCTCCACAGTACATCGATGTTGTCGCCAGTGGTCGGCGGAAGGTGCATGTGCCCGTCGACCTGGGACCGGTCCGCAGCGACGCACGGATGCACGCCAAGACCGTTAGGCCGTCTTCCGCTCAGACCCCAACATCGTGCAGCCCGCCTCCAGTGGTGTCGCGACAGGCGTGAATGGAGGGACGAATGGAGACGTGTCGTCTTCAGCGATGAGAGTCGCTTCTGCCTTGGTGCCAATGATGGTCGTATGCGTGTTTGGCGCCGTGCAGGTGAGCGCCACAATCAGGACTGCATACGACCGAGGCACACAGGGCCAACACCCGGCATCAAGGTGCGGGGAGCGATCTCCTACACTGGCCGTACACCTCTGGTGATCGTCGAGGGGACACTGAATAGTGCACGGTACATCCAAACCGTCATCGAACCCATCGTTCTACCATTCCTAAACCGGCAAGGGAACTTGCTGTTCCAACAGGACAATGTACGTCCGCATGTATCCCGTGCCACCCAATGTGCTCTAGAAGGTGTAAGTCAACTGGCCAGCAAGATCTCCGGATCTGTCCCCCATTGAGCATGTTTGGGACTGGATGAAGCGTCGTCTCACGCGGTCTGTACGTCCAGCACAAACACTGGTCCAACTGAGGCGCCAGGTGGAAATGGCATGGCAAGCCGTTCCACAGGACTACATCCAGCATCTCTACGATCGTCTCCATGGGAGAATAGCAGCCTGCATTGCTGCGAAAGGTGGATATACACTGTACTAGAGCCGACATTGTGCATGCTCTGTTGCCTGTGTCTATGTGCCTGTGGTTCTGTCAGTGTGATCATGTGATGTATCTGACCCCAGGAATGTGTCAATAAAGTTTCCCCTTCTTGGGACAATGAATTCACGGTGTTCTTATTTCAATTTCCAGGAGTGTATGTGTATATATATATATATATATATATATATATATATATATATATATATATATATATATATATATATATCAGTTCGTGACACCAATTCTAACAAATTTCAAAACTCCGCCATCTCTCTTCCCACGTCCACCACTGCTCGCGGCTCACCTCCAACTGCGCAACGCTACGAGCTGTTAGCATCCAGCGGCGCCGCTGCCCAACAATACAATGGCAGACAACAATGCAAACCAGCCACAGACTGCACACGGCACAGCCAGTGATTTTTCATAGAGAGTGCTACGTGGCGTTACCAATAAGAAAACGTAAACAGCCTACTTACATAGCCCCCATGCTCCCCACAAAAAAAATTTACAAATTGTTTTAGGCAGTGGCCAATACAGATTTGAAAATTTTTTTCATAATTACAATAACAAAGAAATGAAATGCACACACTTATCGATACAATGTTGGTCAAAAGCTAAAATTTTCTCACAGTCCATAAAGACAGTCCTGATCATTCATCAAAGTAAAATTGCAGTGTTTTTCTCAAAGTCTGCGTAGTTAAAGAAAATGCACATGGAAGTAGTGGATTTCCATACAGTCTTGAAGAAGTAGTGTTGTCCTTCCAACGGAAAGACAGTGCTGACTCTTGACTTGCAGACAGGTAATGGGCCACAACAGATCAAACCCACAGCAGAGTCAGTCGCAGTTTTAAAGAATATTGGTAGGTAGGTCGTCACAGAGTAGACCCACTGTAGTCCTGGTTGAGATTACGGTATTGGTGGGCCATCAGAGGTGCAGACCCACTGCAGTCCTTGCAGAAATAATGGTATTGGGGAGTCATCAAAGGTGTATACCCACTTCAGTCCTTGTAGAGATAGCCAGCAGCCATCTGTTTGACTGTGCAGGCGCACAATCACCATTGAAGAGTCTTGCGGATAATATAGCAAGTCCATAACCCACCACTTGTCCACTCACAAAGTTTTTAGAATTGTCCTTAGATCCAGCAATGCTGTTATCCAGTCCCTTGCTGAATTATCAAAACACTTGCATACACTACCAGTCCCTACTTCTCACATATTCTGCATATACTATGACCAACAGAAACGTGTGCAGTGAAATGTAATTTACAAGCTACTTAATTTGATGAACTGGTGTCAATTACAATTTTATAACATAAGAATACAATAACAATGGTACAAAATACATCTTTAAAGAACATAACAATACAGATAACATTTGCAGTAGTACAGGCTTTACAAAAGAATCGAAATACCAAATACATCAGTGTTACAAAAATTACGACATAATTACATACAGGAAAGATCAGAATAACTTTTGAAAAATCAACTTCACACATGAGCATTAGAACAAAACAGAATAAATAATGTGTAAACATCTTTACGAAGTAAATAACATGTTATTAATGCAAACATTTTTTAAGAATACAATATTCCTCATCATAGTGAATGTAGTTTAGTATTAGAAGAGAAAAAATTATATGAAACAGTACACAGAGACAGGAAGAAAATAAATACACAAGGGTTCACAAACACATAGTGGGATAACACAAAAGGAAAGGACAGGGTTTGTTTTCAGGGTAACATTTGGTACTGGAGTCCAACCCAAAACTTCATTCCATAGGTCGCCCCTCTTATTTCAACATTTGCTCCAGCCAAAAAAAATCCTATCCAAGCTTGCTTTCTGTATTCTGTTCACATCCTCTTTCAAAAATAGTTTTTCTCCACTGTACACTACATTTTTGGCCAAACCATTTTCTTATAGCTTCTCATTGCTTTTCTTCCAATTCATCATAGCTAGTTTCTTATATAGTCTACCCCCTCTTAAGCTAACTTAAACCTACTGAGCTCAGATGCTTCACTAAGGGACGAGGCAACGCAGCGGCACAAAACAATTAATACAAACAGCAATGAAAAAAAATGCAAGTAAGCATAGCGAGCAGCAATAAATGTAATAACTTATATCTAAACATGACAAACCCACAAGCAGAAAAAATAGTATACGAAAGACAACAATGCAGATAAGATAAAGTTATAATCACATCTTAATGTCTATGTAATTAAAGTGTTGCACTACAAAAACTAATGATACAACAAATTACCAAGTACTTGAAAAGAAAATTATGTATACAGTTACTGTTATTAGTCGCTTCTTATTGCTCTTTCCATTCCAAGAGCTCCTTTTTCGAAGAATGTGGATCATAAAATAATTATTTAATAGATCTGTTGACAGAAAGTGTTCACATTAGCAAATGCATTTAATTTTATTTTATAAAACCAATGCTGCAACACAGCTGGAAACCAGATATCAAATGAAGTAAGCAACTATGAAAGGCAAAGCATAAAAATATCATTCAATAGTCATGTGACATTTCATAAGATAGTACAAATTCTTTCAACTCTCGTAGAAAGACGCTTGTCATTATCAGGTGTGCAGATGTAAGAAAGTATCTTTCCAAGTAATAAGCGTGTCGTTTTTGCGATGCTTTCTACAAAGGAATGTCAATAGCGAGGATAATGGCCTCTTTATTTTTTCTCTACCTGTGCCTCTGAAATGCACACACTAATGGCTTGTTTCCGGGTGGCTGGCACACCTGGCCGCTCGCAACGCATTACGTCACGGTCACTACCTTTCTTACCGAAATATTTACGACAGCAGTTTCCGCTACAGTGACAGTCTCATTTAAAAATATTTTCACAGGTTGAGAATTTGCGTTACAAATGTATAGAAAATAAAATCCGATAAATATAATAGTGTCCCAAAAATTTTCGCCAGCATAGTGATACATTCACGCATATACACCCATTTCATAACTCTTAAAGTACGATTCTTGGTTTCCAACAACCTTTTTCACAAACCAGAGTCCCTAACCACTACTCATTATTCCTTACCTTATTCGTCGACACTTCTTCAATATTTCATCATAATAAAATACGTAGCATAATCAAATTCCTTATATAGCATCAGCTTATTGATGATAAACATACCTCAACAGCATAATACACATAGTCATCGTAATAATAACATCATAACACCTCAGTCAACTCTCAAAATCGTCGTAGCTTCCTCCAATAATTTCAAAACCTAAAAAAAATTCTCTGCTCATGTCAAAAGTGTCATCTACCTCAAACGTACTTTAAAAATCATGATCCCATACCAAATACATCATTCAAAGCTCTCATAATATCACAATGGTTCCGAAAAAATATGAACAGTTCACAAAATACAGACAAATACAATTTCATAAGTGTGACGTTATCCAACGGTGTAATTACGTAAACATCTGTCACCGATGAAGTAAAATAAATGTTTGTCTCTCTCAGTTAAATAACCAGATAACTGTGTAATTTATGTGTTAGAGAAATATGGTACCGATGTGTAAAGTTGTATAAGCAAATACCATATCAGCTAGGGCTCCTTGTGCTTGCCAAACACATGGTACACAAAGTAGGCGTGTACCCCCTGAGGATTGCTGTAATTATATTCTCAGATGTTACAGATTACAGCAATGGAATGAAATGTATCACGGAAAACCTTTTTATCATTGAACTTCAAATATCTTTAAAAATAAATGTTTTAAGTACAAAATTAGTCACTCAAATACGCGTACTGTAGCACTAAACTGTGCGTCTTGTTGTAAGATAATCTCTGTGGAAGTGTCGTAGTTATCGTCCTCCGAAAGCTACATTCTGCAGAAGTCAATGTACTGACCTCATGATAAACAAAAGTGAAATGCTTTGCGTATAGATATCATAGTTTCTACGCTTATTGCTGTGATGAAGTAAGTACTGTACTGTAACGTATTGTTGTGCTACAGAAAAGGCTGTCTCATGGTAGCTATACCACAAAGTTACTACTAAAATATGTTTTCCTTTCCAGAAGAATTCAGAAAAACTGTGCAGATATAAAACAGATACACCGCAAAAGCACAATGTAAATTGTGTCACACATTAGTAGCGTCGTGATATAATCGTGTAGCTGTCAAATAAACCAAGTTCTAAGTCATCTTTAATCTCACATAAAGTACTTTATATCCAGAATGTGTTCCCAAGTAACCCAAAATGTTGCATTAAAACCTCATTAACAGTATATGTTCTAAGTATGTAAGCCTTACAGTCGTTACGTAATCGTGCAACTAACAAGCAAGAATGTACAAATAACATCACTGTGTCGTCTGTTCACTATAACAATGCATTCGTAATTTCTGTTTAAAAATGTTCCCTAGGTTGTAGACTGGATAGTTAACTTCAAAACATTGTTGCATGTTAACAGTTTCTCAGTGTGACAAAAAATACTACAAATATGAAGTGAAATGTTTTATGGCAAAGACAAACTTAAAAAGGAGATTATCTCTTAATAAACGGTTTTACATGTAAAATGTGGTGCAAACGTTTACTCTTCCTAGTACGCAGACTGTCAACTGAAAAGCAATTATCATGTGGTTACGTCGGTAAGGAACACTGGAATTTTGCTCAAGGTTAGCTTATGTTATTTTTCTCGGAGCCAGCGGGCGCACGCGGCTGCCTGCGGTGCGAGTCATTGTCTGTCTCTTTGTTGGCGCGCGCCGTTATTGGGATTAGGAGACCTAACTTCTACAAATTCACCTTGACGAGAAGGCCCTGCCCTGTTTGAAGCTCGCCAGTTCTGATGGAATTGAGGTGTGTCGTTTTGTCGGTAGTTTACATAGTTTCTTGTTCGTGGGTCATGTGGTGGAGAATTTCTCCCTGAATCGTAACTGCGTGGTGGACCGTTACGTCTAAAGTTATTCTGTCTCCCTTGATAATAATTATTTTGGTTCCCGTATTGTCTGTTTCTCTGATTGTATCTGTGATAGTCATTACCGCGGAAATGCGATCTTTCTCTGTAATTATTGCTACTCTGCCAATGGTTGTCATATGGGTGGTGTCTGTTTTGGTCACGATTTACGTTCTAAGAATAGCCTTGTCGTGTATTATTTCTGTCATTGCGGAATTGTGACGGATGTGACCTGTGATTGTTGTGCTTCTGTTTTTGCGTTCCGCGATTGTCAGTGTCAATTTTCAGTTCTTGTAACAGTCCCTGAAAAGCTTCAATGTCGTCTTTGCAACGGCCTGCCAAAATAATATGCCGTAAATGTTCAGGCAATTTGATTAAGCAAATGCGGATGAGTTCTGACGGGCTGTATGAGTTTGAAAGATACTGATTCTTATGTAACATGTCTTCAAAATATTTCACAAGACTTGAAAATTCAGATTGTTCGAAATTTTTCATCATTATGATGCCATGTTTTACTCGGTCTTGTGTGGCTTGAGACCAATATGCTGAGAGGAAGGCATGGTAAAATTCTCCTTCACTGTGGCAATCGTGAATGACCGATCGCATTTTTAGAGCTGGTTCATTCTCTAAATAGAAACACATAAATTCTAATCTGTGCTCTAATGACCAGTTGGGGGGGAAACAATGAGAGAATTGATGAAGCCACGCTTGTGGATGAATGTCGTTGCCAGAATTCTTAAATGTTTTGAATTTACGTGTAGTAATGAACAGCTTATAGTCAAAATCATCGTGTCGGCGGGTCGCATGTCGGTCATTGTTACGTCGTTCCATCTCAAAATTCGGTGTACTTTGCCAATTTCTTTCATAATCTCCAAAGTGCCCTGTGTTATTATTTTGTGGCAGTTCCGTATTTTTATGTCCCTCTTCCCGTATTGGAGTGCGAGTGTCCTCTGAAATACGTAATTCTTGTATTACCTGTGTCAGCTGATCTTGTACTTCCCGGATTTCTCTTTGGTGTTGCGTATTAATTTGATTCTGATTTTGTTTGAATTTCCTAATTTGTTCGAACTCTTCTGTGTCATTAAAGACTACCGGTTTTGTGTCATTCAGATTATCATCTACCTTCGTAGATAAATTATTTAGCTGATCCGAAAGTTCAACTACTTTCTCTGATAATGAACTAATGTCCTCCATGTGTCTTTCTGAACCAATTTTCAGAGTATCTACTGTGTCCTTTAAGTTTTCTTGAGTTTTTGCAAGTTGCGTAACCGAATCGGTAGATGTAACTGAGTCAGTTTTAGCTTGCAAGGTCTCATGATTTTCATGAACAATAGTTTGCAGTTCTTTTATGGCTGCTTCGTGATTCTGTAATGCATTTTCATGCCGCGAAAAAATAGGTTGGAAATGCTCACAAATTTGTGTTTTTACGTCATTACAGACTTTTTTCGACATTTCGATTCGATTTTATGTAATTCAGTAGTTAAATCTTCACGTGTTTGTTCAAGCGTATGTTCCACTGAGTCTAACTTTTGAAGTTTTTGTTCCATTGCGTCTAACTTTTGAAGATTTTGTTCCATTGTGTCTAACTTTTGAAGCTTTTGCTGTGTTTGTCTCTGATTTTGTTCCATTGTGTCTGACGTTTGAAGATTTTGCCCCATTTGTTTCTGATTTTGTTCCATTTGTTGCATTAATTGCAATAATAATGTATTAGTGTCTGGAATCTGTTTTTCTATGCTTTTTGGCAGTGCATTTCCACCGGCAACATTTACATTTTGACAGGCAGAAAATGTGTCTTGACTCATTTGAGAAAACGGTGAGGACCCATAACCTAAGTCTACAGTATTTGCAATATTGTGTTCTGTCATTTCGGATTCCTGAGGCGAGCTGTTGCCGACTGATCGATCGATAATTGTTCCCTGTTCGCTAATTGTTTCATTGTCTACACCATTATTTGCCGCCTGCTCCATTTTCCTATGCACAATTACCAAATTATTACTTCGAATGTCTGTTAATTCACTACACAGTGGTGCTGATAAGCGACGCTCGTCGTCACTATTATTTCTGATTTTACTTTAGAGCCTAGTGTTACGTTTTTCACACGCCATTATTGTCACAATATTTCACACGATAACACATACAAGCACAATTTTAAGAGCAAAAATAGGAGAACACATTAACATAGCACTGAAAATAATATCTAGTTAATTGCAAGCGAAGCTGCGAAATACTTGGTGCAAATCTACATGCATGCCACAACTGTTTTACTGTACAACAATGAAAGACTGCAACTACAAAGGAAATTCTCTCTATGATTACGCGCTAGCAATAAACAAAGGCTACACTAACTACACAAACTACAAGAAAAAATCTGAAGATTCCAGTGAGGTATCCTTGGCTAAGGGTCGACATATGAAACGTCCCCTTAGAACAATTTATACAAAACTGTGCTTAAACTGACACACAATATTTTTACCGCAACGCAATCTGACTTCCAAAAATCCCTACGAAAGAATGGCCCTGACTAACATTAACCTATACGTTTCACAAATCACTTACCTCACAAAAATCTTCGTTACTCAAGCTACTGCAATACAGCGAGCGCCACTACTGCCAGCTAAATAAAAGATTCAAACTACTGAAGGCACTAACTACTGATAGGCATAGTTAGCAAATGAAAGATTTTAATACAGAACAAACAATGTATTTACCTTAATAGTCAGTTCGTGACACCAATTCTTACAAATTTCAAAACTCCGCCATCTCTCTCCCCACGTCCACCACTGCTCGCGGCTCACCTCCAAGTGAGCAACGCTACGCGCTGTTAGCATCCAGCTGCCGCTGCCCAACACTATAATGGCAGACAACAATGCAAACCAGCCACAGACTGCACACGGCACAGCCAGTGATTTTTCATACAGAGTGCTACGTTGAGTTACCAATAAGAAAATGTAAACAGCCTACTTACACAATATACAACTTTAATTATTCTTTTACTACCACACAGCCAATCCACGTGATTTGGTCTTTGCAGAAATAATTTCTTATACATTAACGCAATTATTCGTATACTTATCGGCCAATCTATTAGTTTACAGCTTACTATGAGCTTTATTCACAGGCCTCTCAACATGCACAAGTAAATCTGAGTGGTGTACTGACTTTCGTTTAAAACAGAAGTAGATTACAGAAATCACAATCAGAACCATACAGCGGTAGTACTGTAGATGTCAAGCTTATAGCCTGTACGCTGTTGTCGATCGCGGTATTCTGCTATGTCTCGGAACAATTGTTCGATTGTAATTCTTCCTTTCTGCGTTGCTACTAGTTAGTCTAGTGAGCGTAGAACGTCTGGATTCAGGCTATTATTTAGGAAGGTTAAGTTTTGGGTAGGCAAAACGTCTAGTGGCTTCTCGAGCCAGTACAACACAGGTTGCTCCCACTTAAGTGTGGTCGTACCAGTGATCGTATCTGGTAGACGAAATGTTGATCCTTCTAAGTCACAAGTTGTACGGTTTATTATCCTTCCACTATCCAGTAATTCCGCTCTATTCATACCTGCAGGTTTCCCATGTACATAGCACTTTACTATGACTACTTCAGATGGAAAAACTGAGGAGACACAATGGGTGCCTACTCTCTGGAAATGTAGATATGACGTTAACGCTTCTCTTTGATATTCACTTGCTTCGGCTTTTCCCAGGAATAAGTGGACCTCGCATGCATGTACGCAAGTCGGTACCATTCCACTTGGAGAGATCATAACACTTTTCCTTTGATATCTCTGTAAGTCTTCCAACGACACTGGAGCGTAATCATCTCTTTATTCTGAAATAATTATCGCACCTTGGGTGTGTACCTGAACTTGTTTTAGTATGTCACCTGAGAGAAGGGAAACTTTATCACACTCTCCCCCTCCCATAAGAAGCGAGATTACCCGGAAAAAACCATACAACGTATCGATCCCTCGATAATGGAAAATATAAAATATTTTAAAACATACCATAAATAGGACATGGCCTCCTAATTACCTACACAACAACAAACGAAGTACAATATAGGCAAACAACAATGTCAAATCTCATCTATCGGTGGAGCCCAAGGACGTAAGGCATTTTAGATGCACTCTGTTGATCAGCCGTCTGTTTCTTCTTTGTTCCATGAGATGCTGCTGGAATCTGTAGCAATGCATCGGCAGTTCCCTTAAAAGGCTTAGTATGTCCTACACGAATAATCGAAGTCTTCGTTGGCATTTGTATTTTAACATCATTTCCCCTACTTGGTATGGTCCATCGTATGGGGTCATGTGTTTCTTCGTTTTGCCTTTTGATGCGTATGGGTTTGCTACTAATACCCACTGGCCAATTCTGTATTGCGCTAGCTCCTCTAAGCGTTGTGCTATCTACTCTTGTCGTTCTATGGCTTTCGTATTTACGCGTTTTACTTGTTGCCAAATGTCTCGCAATTTCTTGGCGAACTTTTTTACTGAATCGACGTCAGATCGAAGCTTTGGCTTAATCACATCCAAAGGTGAAAGCAATTTTATCCTGCGTATTACTTCGACTCGCTAAAGACTAGTAGCCATATGCACTTTAGAACTGTATGCGATGGTTACAGAATTTAAATATATGACCAATGTTTCAATAATTATCGCTAATATAATAGCTCAACATCCTCTGAAACCTGCAATGAACTGATTCTGTTCTCACATTGTCTTGAATGTGCAGAGGGCTTGTTCACAGTTTGCAAATTCGGAGCAGTCGACACAATTGCTTCATAAGATTAGGCATGAAATTGGTACCCTGGTCTGCAATTAGCGTGTCTGGAATTCCAAATGTGAGCAACCAATTATACTAACGCTTGAGCAGCAGTACTCACTTTTTGGTCAGGAATTTCAACCATTACTAAATAACGCGATAAATTTTCAATGATCGTCAATATGTTTTTATTTCCTGTTGGTATTTTATTAAATGGGCCTAAAATATTCAGCCCTAGGGTTCTGAGAGGTTTATTTGCTCCTGTTAGACGTTGTAAAGGAAATGGTCAGTGGCTAAAATCAGCTTGTTGTGCACAAGATATGCAGTTCCTGACACATTATTTAGCATCTCGCTCTCTAGTCCTTCACCAAAACTTTTTGGCAACTCGTCTATCAGTTGCTCTTCACCCACCATGGCCTGACATAATATGGAGATATGCTTGTGCCAAGATTTTGTTCCAGAGAGTTGTAGGTACTAACACTCGTAATCCACACTTTGTTGTTTTGCACAGCAAGCCATCACGTGTCACAAACTGAGGTTGTGCCTTCCATTTTTGACAGTCAGCATCAGCAGTTTGAGCCTCCTGCCATTCAGCAATGCTCTGCCCAGTTTCAGCTTAAACTGTTGGCGTTAGTGTACCCTCTTCCTGGTTTGTGTATTACTTCGTAATCAAATTCGTTCAAATGGAGTGCCCACGTTGTTAATCAGCTGCAAGGGTCCTTCAGTCCTAATAATCATTTGAGAGCATTGTGATCTGTCTCTGCCACAAACTTTTCTCCATATAAAATAACAGTGCAATACGTTGTACCATAGATTACTAGTAACATCTCCTTCTCTGTTGTGGAATAATTTTTCTCTGCTTTCTCCTTCTACATTTACATCCACATAGATACTCCATAAGCCACCATGCGGTCCATGGCGATTTGTACACTGCAGCAATACTAACTATGTCCTTTCGGGTTCCACTCACAAACAGAGAGAGGGAAAAACGACTATCTATTGAAACTTCCCCTTTGTATGTAAAGAGTGACAGTGCTGGAAAAACTCTTAAGTTATTTGATTTTCAAACAGCTGAGCAAAACTGTACGTACTCAGACCTCTCTTTACCTATTCTGATCATCACTAAACTGACACACAATACTTTTAGCGCTATGCAACCTGACTTTCAATAATCCCTGCAAGAGAATGGCCCTGACTAACAATAAACTATACCTTTCATAAATCACTTACCTCACAAAAATCTTCGTTACTCGAACTACTGCAATACAGGGAGCACCAATACTGCCAGCTAAATAAAAGTTTCTGACTACTGAAGGCACTAACAACTGATAGGCATTGCAAATGAAGGATTTTGATAGAGAGCAAACAATGTATTTACCGTAATAGTGTTCAAATGCATATATATATATATTTTTTTTTCTCTGTCCCCACATCCACCAACGCTGGCGGCTCACCTCCAACTGCCCAACGCTACGCTAGCGAAAATTCCAACAATGAGTCCAACCAGTCACAGACTGCACACAGCACAGTCCGCGATTTTCATACCGAGCACTACGTGGCGTTACCAACATAGAAACCTAAACAGCCTACTTACCGTATATGCCTCCGTATGAGCCCCAATTTCTCGTATCTTATCTTCATGGTCCTTACAGTGGAATCATTTAGCTTCAAATGATGGTTCTCTAAATTTTCTCAATAGTGTTTCTTGAAAAGAGCATCGCCTTTCCTCCAGGGATTCCCATTTGAGATCCCAAAGCATCTCTGTAGCACTCGTGTGTTGTTCCAACCTACCGGTAACAATTCTAGCAGCCTGTCTCTGAATTGCTTCGATGTCGTTTTTCATTCCAGCAGGTAGGGATACCGAACACTGAGCAGCATTCTACACGCAGTCTCCTTTACAGCTGAACCACTCTTTCTTAAAATTCTCCCAATAAAGCGAAGTCGACTATTCACCTTCCCTACCACAGTTCTCACATCCTAACTCCATTTCATATCGCTTTGCAACGTTACACCTGTATATTTAAACAACTTTACTGTGTCAAGGACGACAGTAGTAATACTATATCTAATAGAAATACTATATCCGAACATTACATGTTTGATCTTCCTACTATCTGGGTTAACTTACATTTTTCCACATTTAGAGCTAGCTGCCATTTGTCGACTAGTAATTTTGACCTTCCCACAGACACTCAATTTCGACACGTTACCGTACACAACAGCATCAACAGCAAACAAACGTAGATTGCTGCCCACACTGTGTGCCAAATCATTTATGTATGTATATAGGGAACAACAGCAGTCCTATCACACCTCCCTGGGGCATTCCTGACGATACCCTTGCCTGTGATGAACACTTGCCGTCGAGGACAACATAATGGGCTCTATTACTTAAGAAGTCATAGAAACACATTTCTGTGAACTTATTCCATAGGAACATACCTTCGTTAACAGCGTGCAATGGGGTACCGTGACAAATACTTTCCGAAAATCTAAAAATATGGAATCTGCGTGTTACCCTTCATTGATAATCCGCAGTGTATCTTTTGAGAAAAGGGTAAGCTGAGTTTCGCACGAGCGATGCTTTCTAAAACCAAGCTGACTCGTGGACATAAGCTTCTCAGTCTCAAGAAAGTTTAATACATTCGAACCGAGAAAATGTTCAAAGATTCTGCAGGAAATCGAAGTTAGGGATATTGGAGGGTAATTTTGGGAGTCCGTTCTTTTACCCTTCTTATATACTGGAGTCACCAGCGCCTTTTTCCAGTCAATTGGGAACTTACGCTGGGCTAGAGACTCGCGATAAATGCAGGCTAGGTAAGGGCTAATGCCGTAGAGTGTAAAATCGAACTGGGGTTCTGTCTGGAGCTGGTGATTTATTTGCTTTCAAGTTTTTCATTTGTTTTTCTGAACCAGAAATGCTTATTACTATACGGGAGTCTGTTCGATTATCAAATGACGGTATGTTTGCATTATTCTTCTGTGTGAACGATTTCTTGAATGTAAAATTTAAAACTTCGACTTTCGTTCTGCTATCTTCAATTGCTACGCAAGACTGATTAGAAATCTTAGACCCGCTCAGAGATTTAAATAGGACCAGAATTTTCTCGGGTTCTCTGCCAGATCTTCTGATAAGGTGTGATGGTGGTAGTTGCTCAGCGCACCGAACTTTTCACAGACGCACGAATCGCTACTAACCTTAGCTTGTCGTCATTTGTGCGTACTCTTTTGAACCGAGAGTGCAACAGCCTCGGCTTCCTCAACGTCTTCCGAATTTCGTTGTTAATCCTTGGTGGTTATTTTCCATCCTTTATCCACTTACTAGGCGCATATATCTCTAAATCACGGATTACAATCTACTTAAACTTTGCTCATAGTTGCTCTGTATCCGTCTTACTGGAACTAAGGGACGTCAATTCACTAAGTGAAATGCTAACAACTGCTTATATGCTGTATGAAGTAGAAATAATCTCCTAGCCTTCTTCACTGGTTTATTAACTTTCGTGATCATAGTTGCTACTATGATATCATGATGACTAATCCCCGTTTCTGTACTGACATTGTCGGAATGTGTACGCTAAGGACGCTCGTTACCATCTATATTCTGTCCTAGTCACATCCAAGAGCCGTATTACTTGTATTACAAAACAGAATAAATTATTTTTCAAAATCGGTGAATATCAAAACTGGATCCCAAGTCAGCACTCGCTTTCAAGTATCGAGCGGAGTCTGACATTCGGTAGACCATTCAAATTTTGCTCCTTTCTGTAACGAACGGGTCAAATACCGGGAAATATCAGCGAAGTCCATTACAAATTGACAGTAATAATTACAGAGATTAGTCAAACACTGTAAATGTTTAACTGTCTTCGGTAGGGAAAAGTTCTGAACTGCTGAGACCAAATATGTATCTGTTTCACACTTTCCTTGCTAAATATGCTCCCAAGTTTATTTACTTCCGTTGGTGCAAAATGACATTTATCGATGCCTAGCATTAGTCATGACTTTCTCAGTCTTTTGAATACCTTCTATAACCGTCACACATGCTCTTACATCCCCTTTGAAAACATTATTATGTCATCAAGGCTGAGCATACAACCGTCACACATGCTCTTACATCCCCTTTGAAAACATTATTATGTCATCAAGGCAGAGCATACTTTTTTTTGTTTCAGTCCTCTAAGTACACCATCCATTAATCTTTGAAAAGAGGCGGGTGCATTCTTGAGTTACAATGACATTCGACGTTATTGAAAACTACCTCTTGAGACGAAAAAAGCTGTCTTGATGAATCTCTGGAGCTACTTCTATTTGGTGAGATCCACTGTTCAAATCCAATGTGGAGAAATAGCTATACTGCCATAAGTTGTCAAGAGTCTCTGTTATGTTTGACATCGGATGCGCATTGGTCGTCGTTCATGGATTGAGGTATCGATTATCACAGCAAAATCTGTACTTTTTAGTGCAGTTTGGTGACTTTTTTGGGACCAGAATTGTGAGGAACCCTCAGGGCATATCACTATATCCAACAATGTCGCCCGCTAGTTGCTGGCCGATAAATTCTTACATTTTATCGGTTGCATCCAGCGGTCACAAAGTTTCCATTGCGTCTCTATGGTTTCCCTGTAAATGTTTAACTTTCTCATGTAATGCAGATTCATCGATGACGTATTTGTGGCAGTAGCCCTCACTTGACCTGTCTATATTCTCTTCCACCAAAACATGCAAATTACCAGTTAGTAAACCTTTTGGCAGACTCACTTCGCCCTTGTCAAAATTATCAAGACTGACCAGAACCATAAAATGTACGTCCGCGTCACTGACGTTTACTGCACTTCCGCATGTAAAACAGTATGACTTATTCAATTTTCGTTGGCTTCCAATGCCTCTACAACATACAAATAATCCTTAGGTAAATTCGTATCTACGCTCAACCAGATCAACTTCCGTGTACCTTGCGGTTTCCTGCCTCACGAACTGATCTTTGTTGCCTGAGTTCGCAGTTTATTGGGTACCACCTTCATGAGTGGTGAACGTTGTTACAGTGTATCAATTTTAACTGTTGCCGGAGCGGAAACAATGTCCCTGTAAGTTTAATTCTACGCTGCAAGAAGTAAATTTTTGCGTGGTGTTTAGCAAGAAAGTCGGGTCCCACGATCGCACAATACCCCTCACCAGCACGCGGAAATACTTCTACATGCTCTCAAAACACATATTTATCACGTTAAACCGGAACAGCGTTACCGACAAAGACTTCGCGTATTAATCACCTACTCCACATAACGAATAGCGTGGCGCCCGCGGTCTCTTTCTACCTAAGAGAGCCAGAAATTTGTTTTCTGTAGCATTTGCTTTGCCTAGCAAACAACACTCCGTTTTTGGATACGTTTTGGGAGTCTCGCGTTCTGCTGGGAATGCCGTCCGACGGATGACGGAACCACGTTCCCGTTTAACGACCGCTTATTTGGACGTTGCTTGTCCCATGCTTTCTTCCGAAAACTCGTCACATTCATAACTTCGGGCTGACGTCATTGCTTCCTGATGTGGTCTTGGCACTCACATCTAAAACACTTCAGAAGAAAAAACATCGCTACCACTTTGTCTTCGAGTAGCAATGTCGATCTCCTACAACACCTTAGCAATTCTAATGGGAGTAGGAACACTTCGGTTCTCCATTCTCACTCTCCTTGACATATCAGCAGAAATATCTCTTAGAAACACATCCAGAGCCCTATTTTCTGGCTCATGCAGAACCACTCTATCGGCCTTCGTATTCTGCGTTTGTAAGTATAGTTTCCTGTCAGAGAAGGATTCCAGTGATTCGCCGTGTTTCTGTGACAGTCCATTGAATAACATTTGCGCTTTATTGAGGGCCTTGTACATGATGCACGTTTCCGCGTCACCCACCAAAGTTAATCTAGCCATATTCAGGGACGTTTTTACCGACCAGTTTCCCAATTTGGCGGTAGCGTTTACACCACTAATAAAAATAGAAGCATCATCGATTCCTTTCCCCGAAAATTACATTAGGAGGTTAGCTGTTGCGGTATCGATGGAATGAGTGGGTATACTCAACACAGTTTTATTTTCTACTGAGTCAAAGAGTCTTTCGCCCCCCACGACTTCCCATTGGTTTATTCTCCTACGTAATGCTTAAATGTCTTGCTCCTGTTGCGTTGTAGATCAAAACAACGCCACTATCTGCCCCTTCAAAGCTTCCACTGTTTAATTCAGAGTCGCTACTTGTGTTTCTGGTATTTATGTAAACTCCGTCTGCCATTGTGTCAGAAGAAAAGGAAACTGCACATACAGTACGCAAAAAGGAATTAAACTGTGCTTAATCTTTGCACTTTGTGCTTTGTGATCAACCACTCCATACATACTACAGGAATTGACACGGTTTGAACACATGGAAAGTTATGGTGAGATAAATGACAGAACGCATGCCTCAGTGGCCAGAAAGCAAACAAATATCAGTTACTCTCCACGCCACATTGTTGCGAACTTCAGTTCATAGTTGGTGACCTCACATGGTCGCCAGATATATGGGTCCAGTTTCTGGTGTGCTCTTGGCACTCACATCTAAAACACTTGTCCTCGTTTTCCTTCGCTTTCAGCACGCCTAATGACTTGGGAATTTCGCAGCATCATCTTTCAGAGGATGTTTTTTGCTGCCTTAGCTTTTGCATACTTAAAGGTGCATCGTACCTAACTCTGCTCTGTCAGTAGTATGACAGTATCTCTCGGTTTCAATGAGGTCATTGTGCTTCGATTACAGACAGGGGCGCTCGTTCTTTCCTTCGTGTGGGGATAGCTTCCGTGTCTGCCACAACTAGCTCAGCATTTCCCTCCCAAGCTGACGGTCTAATGGTCTTGGACACAGGCAGCTCGCCTTCTGTCAGTTGCTAAGGTAGAACTTGGCTGGAGTTGGGGATACTAACTTGGTGCATAACAATATTGTGAAATTTTGGTATTCATTCATTATTTTGTGTAAACCTTGGGTAATCATTATGATAAATACTCAATGTTTAGACTTAGATTGCTAAACCTGCCTTGTATTGGCGGAACAACTTTCAGTGTACACCTGATCAAGTTCTCTGTTTTCTTGAAACTGCGAAGTAACTAAAGACAACGCAATATATACATTTGTTACTTTAGCATACCTGAGAAGTTGTGTTTCAACTGTGTTTTTATGTGGACGTAAAAGATGGAAACTAGATAGATAATACCTGTATATGAACGCTTGAACGTTTCTTTGATGAGATTTGTCTCTAGGTTAGTCTATGAAACCTAATGGATTGTTTAACGTGTAATTTTGGAGGCATTGTGTTGTTTTGATGTTGTTAACACAAAGGAGGAAATACAAATTGACTCATGTTAAAATTTAATGAAATGTTGTTTAACATACACCAGCAACTTACTGCTCCCACCCCACCCACTGCCCTATAGCCACAGTTGTTAAAATTTATCTAATTCAGGAGGATGCACATGGGGCATCGAGTCCACTCACTCACACACACACACACAATAATAATTCTGGTTGCAGCAACAAATCTCATAACAGTGACCAGGAACACAGAAACAGATCTGATAGTCGTCATCACCATGCGCTGTATTCTACAGATATGTGCTCTTGCTCATGTTCTAGTAGCCGACACCATGCATTGCATTCCAGCATCACTGTTGCCAGTTTGCAGGATGACAATTATCCTCTTACATCAGATAGTCATCTGTAGAGCTATAGGAATAATTGTCATTACTTGTGTCGTTATCAAGATTATCGAAATAGTCACTGAAATCAGGACTGACACCGATCAAATTATCAAAAGCTGTCCATCACAATAATACAAGTGTGTACTGATCCTAAAACCAGATCACAAAACTAGATGTTACTGGATTTAGCGCCATCAGCCCAGTTATAGAGAATGATAGGTGCACGATAGACTCAATAGTCAGAATCACTATGGTTCAGATATGTGTGACTCCATTGTGCATCAGAGACAAGAAACTACGAACCTGAAGTACACTCCTGGAAATGGAAAAAAGAACACATTGACACCGGTGCGTCAGACCCACCATAATTGCTCCGGACACTGCGAGAGGGCTGTACAAGCAATGATCACACGCACGGCACAGCGGAAACACCAGGAACCGCGGTGTTGGCCGTCGAATGGCGCTAGCTGCGCAGCATTTGTGCACCGCCGCCGTCAGTGTCAGCCAGTTTGCCGTGGCATACGGAGCTCCATCGCAGTCTTTAACACTGGTAGCATGCTGCGACAGCGTCTACGTGAACCGTATGTGCAGTTGACTGACTTTGAGCGAGGGCGTATAGTGGGCATGCGGGAGGCCGGGTGGACGTACAGCCGAATTGCTCAACACGTGGGGTGTGAGGTCTCCACAGTACATCGATGTTGTCGCCAGTGGTCGGCGGAAGGTGCACGTACCCGTCGACCTGGGACCGGGCCGCAGCGACGCACGGATGCACGCCAAGACCGTAGGATCCTACACAGTGCCGTAGGGGACCGCACCGCCACTTCCCAGCAAATTAGATACACTGTTGCTCCTGGGGTATCGGCGAGGACCATTCGCAACCGTCTCCATGAAGCTGGGCTACGGTCCCGCACACCGTTAGGCTGTCTTCCGCTCACGCCCCAACATCGTGCAGCCCGCCTCCAGTGGTGTCGCGACAGGCGTGAATGGAGGGACGAATGGAGACGTGTCGTCTTCAGCGATGAGAGTCGCTTCTGCCTTGGTGCCAATGATGGTCGTATGCGTGTTTGGCGCCGTGCAGGTGAGCGCCACAATCAGGACTGCATACGACCGAGGCACACAGGGCCAACACCCGGCATCTTGGTGTGGGGAGCGATCTCCTACACTGGCCGTACACCTCTGGTGATCGTCGAGGGGACACTGAATAGTGCATGGTACATCCAAACCGTCATCGAACCCATCGTTCTACCATTCCGAGACCGGCAAGGGAACTTGCTGTTCCAACAGGACAATGCACGTCCGCATGTATCCCGTGCCACCCAACGTGCTCTAGAAGGTGTAAGTCAACTACCCTGGCCAGCAAGATCTCCGGATCTGTCCCCCATTGAGCATGTTTGGGACTGGATGAAGCGTCGTCTCACGCGGTCTGCACGTCCAGCACGAACGCTGGTCCAACTGAGGCGCTAGGTGGAAATGGCACGGCAAGCCGTTCCACAGGACTACATCCAGCATCTCTACGATCGTCTCCATGGGAGAATAGCAGCCTGCATTGCTGCGAAAGGTGGATATACATTGTACTAGTGCCGACATTGTGCATGCTCTGTTGCCTGTGTCTATGTGCCTGTGGTTCTGTCAGTGTGATCATGTGATGTATCTGACCCCAGGAATGTGTCAATAAAGTTTCCCCTTCCTGGGACAATGAATTCACGGTGTTATTATTTCAATTTCCAGGAGTGTAGATTCAGTGGTTGCCAGATTATCTGTAACTGATTGTGAACACAGATGCTGAATTAAGTGTCACATCAGTGGGTTTCTCTAGAAGAATTTGTAAGCATATGAAGGTACCAACATTTCCTGTGAATGGCTAACACGTGGATTGTGAGTGAATAGTCCCAGACCCAAACCAATGAAGTGTAAGGCCATTTTATGTAGCGAGGTACACAAAATGAAGTAAGAGCACTCTTTCCTGGTAGTCGAAAATTTGATGACAAAGTGTTGGGTAGGAATGGACCTGTTAGACCAGAGGGATTCTGGGATCGACATCTGTGCTAACCAGTTATGTTTGAGGATAGGTCATGACTACATCACCACTAGTTTGCTTCATAATGATATGGACCATGGGCACTTTTGCCAAACATTAAAAATATCATACATTTGTGAGATCACAAAAAATAAACCACTAAAAACATTGGAACCACCTCCTGTGCACCGAACCATTGTACATAAAAGTAATGATGTGATGTATAATTTCATCAGAGAGGATACAGTCTGACCAAAGTAAACTGAGCGCGCTTCAGAACTTTCCTGTTAGCAAGACTTGGAAACAACGTCATTTGTTGGTGTCATATCCTTCAATTGGTGGTTTCTGCCAAATCAACCACTCACCAGTGCAGCTCTGTCAAGTTTGCTCAAGAAACATACTCATTCAACTAATGGGTGTCATTGGAACTTTAACCACATAAAGCAAGCCTTATATAGTTTGAAAGTTCATTATCATCCTGATATGAACAAATACTTTTGTCTGTTGACAGATATGTCAGTTCTTGGTCTTGACACCTGTTTACTTCAGTTTTTTAATACTGAAGGCAAACCAGTGATACATACCATAGGTTTTGCCAGTCAGTTACTGTGCAACTGTGAGTGATCATATTGCAAGACTGAATTAGAAGTGCTTGTCATTGTGTGAGTCATTATGGTGTTCCACTACTACCTGTACTGATATCATACCAAAGTATAATGTGGCCACCAAGCATTACGCTTTCTCTTAAACTACAAACTAGCACAAGAGAATTTAGCACATTAGTCGTTAGTGTTATAGGAATGTGACATCGAAATTACTCACATAGCACGCAGATTCAACGTAGTAGCTTTTGTTTTCATGTCGATCAAGTGCTCTTCTGTACTGAACACGAAGATCACGTCAAAATATACCTCATGAAAGAAGACACTAGGCCAAGCCTTTAAAAGTCTTCATCAAAGGTGGATTACATCCATTTACACTGACAAAGCTGCTATAGCATGTATCACTTTCCACAGTGCAGTACAGGTGTAAAGTATGTAGTACGCCTTTATTACGTATTTTACAAGTTTTTAATGATGTATGGCACTCATACAGGCATAATTAAAATCGTTATCAAACATGTGCTGGACCATTTCACATCCCAATTTGACAACAGCATATTCATTCTATCAAAAAAAAATTAAAGTATATTTGTAAGCCATAAAAGAAACAATTGTTCCAAGAATAAGATATTAAAATTGTGCTAATTTCCAAGTACCAGCCAGAAAGCAATATGGCTCCACAGATCCTCTGTGAAGTTCATTAGGACACAGTTTGTGGTTCCTGTTTCTGTCCAATATAGAGGTATTCATGACTTCTGTCACACTTCTGCTAATTTTACGTCACGTAAACTTATGCTTCGCTTATCAGAGAACAATGAATGGACTACAGGCCATACTAAAGATACCTAATAAAATAATCTGCTGGGAGAAAAAGTTTCATGAAGCTGTAGGTACAGCTTTTGACAAAATACAACAAGACTGCCAGTACTTTAACTGTAAAGTGTTCTTGACAAGCCCCTTATAAGTAAGTGGCCAGATTTTGATATGCTGTTATCCAAAACCTTCTTTATTAAGTAAAAGAAATCGCAAATTGCATTTACTATATACTGGGCCTTTTGCAACAGCCAGATTACTGAACCCTAGATGTTACATGTTGGTCTATTTAGACTCAAGTATAATTGAAGGCCTACATTCTCTTCAGGATAGAAAGATATTTCATGATGAAAAATAAGCAGTGCAACACAGTATAACACCTCATTTGTGTAAAACGAGAAAGTGTATATATTAGAATTAAGCATTTGTGCACACATTTTATTTATGCTGGGGCATTCTTGTTTTCACCATTTCGTTATGTTTATATGTGTAAGGGTATTTTTGTATCCTTCTAGGTGCGATACTTCTGTTTGGGCCAAAGCTAACACACCACAGTTTAGTATCTATTTCTTAAAATATATCTACTGATAATCTGCGCCACATATGCATCAATTTAGTGTTTTTGAGTATATGTATTCATTATTAATTCATGCAACATCAGAATGTCTGCTTAATTATTTCAGTCTTGTTCCTCAGTACACGTGATTTACAATTATGTGTAGCTGAATATGTCATAATTACATTTCCCTGACTAGTCATGAAATATTGCACTATTTCTCTCGTCTTGTAGCTAGACTACAGTGCCTTCAGCACCCATAGAGGACCCATTCCTTGATTACTGTTAAAATCATTCATCTAAATATTAACCATCCTGTATTGGTGTAGCAGTTGGATACACTTATTTTCTCTCTTTGGTTGAATTAGTAGGTATGTGAAGAGATTTGTAACACTTGTGGGTTCTGCAGCATGCTCAGACTGAGGAAGGTGTTCCACGCCTAAATAGTTACTTGCATTACATCACATGGTTTTACGTATGGTGAGCATTTCATTGGATTAGATGTACAGAAAATCACAGGGCACAGCACAGAGTGGCCCCCATACAATCCAAACCTCAGTCCCTGCAACTTCTTCTTATGAGGTTCTATCAAGGACAGATTCAATAGGAATCCCTCTAAGTAACTGGGGGACCAAAATTCCGCCATCAAAAGTGAGATTGAAATTACAATGAAAGTAACACCCTTATCTACTTACAGGCGTTGACAGACGTCAACGGGGACAGATGAAAATGTGTGCCCCGACGGGGACTCGAACCTGGGATCTCCTGCTTACATGTCCGAAATAACATATACCATCTTAGTACATAAAAAGTGAGATTGATGTACTTGAGTCCACCACACTCCAGCGCACTACGACGAGTTTCTGAACTGGCTGTATACCACTGAAACTAAGGACGGTAGACATTTTAAGCATCTTTTACATTAGATGTCATTCATATATAAAATAGGGTCCATATCGCACGCATCCAGTTGTCTATTAGGATAATCTCACTTAATTTCTTATCATCATCCTCCCAATGCTCATTGACAAAGTTGACTTTGATATATATGCATGTACAATATTAACATTGTTTGCATGCTATTGTGGAATACCACATTTCGTCTGTTTAAATGACGAAAATAGGTTCAGGTACCTGAAACTAGTCATGAATTAAACAAAAACGCCGAATCTTGCAACTTTGGCTGTTTGCTATATCAAACTGGTAATACAATTGCTATCTCGTTATTAACCCAGCATGCTGCAAATCCATAAAACAATTTATGTCAGACGAACAAAACGTGGACGCATACTCTGTCATGCATGTGAAATTCTTTCATCTGAGCTCAACAAACACTACTAACTCCTCAAAAATGTTCAAATGTGTGTGAATTTCTAAGAGACCAAACCGCTACGGTTTTCGGTCCCTATACTGACACACTAGTTAAACTATGTTATGCTAAGAACAACACACACGCTCACCCATGCCCGAGGGAGGACCCGAACCTCCGGCGGGAGGGCCGCGCAATAGTGACATGACGCCTTAAACCACGTGGAGTGGCCTAACCATTGTCAATCAAATTCAGTGAACTCAGTGTTGATTGCTGTTTTCAGGGCACCGCCCTTAGTGAGGTTCAGTGATGCTGAGAGAGAACTCTGGAACATATAAGCATTAAGACGTGAGCGCCTGAGTGGGTGTTATCTGAATTATCTGGTCGACTGGTTATTTTGTCACAGTTACATAACCATAACGTGTGGATGGCAGACACGATATGATGTCTCAATTGAGCAGCATGGATTTCACAGAACTGCCACTGGGTGTCGCCACTGGTTCCACGCTCCCTTCACTCTTCTGATGATGACAAATTAATGAATTTTTTCGTCGCAGGAGGCCACTGCGTCCTGACGATACGTCTAAGAGGCGCACACTATCATTGTGGAGGAATTTTGAATTAACTGTTGGGCCCGGCCGTGGGGGCCGAGTCGTTGTAGGTGCTAAAGTCTGGAACCGCGCGACCGCTACGATCGCAGGTTCAAATCCTTCCTCAGGCATGGATGTGTGTAATGTCCTTAGGTTAGTTATGTTTAAGTAGTTCTAAGTTCTAGGGGGCTGATGACCTCAAAAGTTCTAGGGGACTGATGACCTCAGCAGTTAAGTCCCATAGTGCTCAGAGCCATTTGAACAATTTTGTATTCTCTCGACTGCACGCACTGAACAAAGACACCCCTTCAAAACAGCGTGAGCAGAACCATTGGATGCCGTTGGACTCGGGTAGTAGCTGTGTGAATTCTAGTAATTTAATTAGAAACATGAACTAAATAACGTTAGCAAGATTCCTAATATCACAAAGACGAAACTGTACTCGTTTGGGTTCTATTAACTCTTCATGTATATTTGTGTCTCCCGGTACCTTTGACCAGATCAGGTCCTCAGTTATAAATTTGTACTAATTACATTCTCCTCCAGGAAGAGCACTCTTATTTTCCTTACTAACGTATGTCACACGATCTGTTTTGAACACTTTCATGTTCATCTTCCTGAGTCCACCAGATTTTGGAGACTCCTCTCGCCTAGTGTGTGCACACTGCGGTTTTGAAACCATGTATCCAACTAGCTTGCCAATCCGTCCTGTTGTCTATCATATTGTCTTAATTACCATAACTGCCAGTTAGCAATTAATGAAGAACATCTCACTTGAAGTTTAAATTGGTTTTCTTCCAGAGAGGGCGAATACTAAAATGTGCGTATCCCACTCCTAACGTAAAACACAATTCCTTCTAGAGCGCATCTGCTGAGAAAATAATTCTAATTATCATAAATGTTGGCTGACAAGACGGTCACACAACACTCTGTAAAGCTCAAAGCATCTCAGAGGCAATAACTCTTGGAATAATTCTGTAATTAGTATATTTGTTGTAAAGGATTATTCCACCTCCATGGCCAATTGGGAATTTTGTAAATCTTTCTCGTATATCTTTACTGTCTGAACTACTAGGTTAAATAATTAATTACATTAAGTTTGAATATTTCTCTTCCAAAAACTGAATTATTTTGAAGATTTTCTTAAATTAGTTCTCATGTCTTACACACACACACCCCTCTCCATAGTGAATTAGTGACAAACTAGTACTAGATAGGACTCATAAACTCAGTGATAAAGGTTGTTTCTGCGAAGTGACTCATGAGAAATACTTAACCACATAATTGACGAACAGTAAAGTTTGTGTAACTACTGTTGGAGCAATTTTTCATAATGTTTCTATAAAAAATATGTGGTCTTATGTAGTATCCTTTTTATCTCAAACATTGAAATGAATAAACTATATCTCCTAGCACGCAGAGAGATTAATTAATATGCTGCAAATAATGTAAAAGAAAATCCATCTTTTATCGCTGACCAATTTCAGTGATTCTCGACGTTCAACTATTTTTTTCCTCTTGGCAGCACACAGTGAGTTCATATAACCTGTTTCTCCTGTTTTAGCCATGACCAAGTATACACGAGGTACGTGGTCGTCCTTGGTTATATGCGTTAAATAGTCTTTTTATTGTAGTGCATTGCAAAATCAGTCGTGGTCAGCAGCTTCTACAGAATGTATTGCTTAAGACAGAAAAATTTTCGATTAAAAAATGGGAAGAAAAAATCCAATGCCTACGTCATTTTATTATAATCATTGAAAATCCGTTGCTAAACACTTTTGTTTTGTTTATATGTTCCCAGCATTTAAAAAAATACCATATGACCCTACATTCTGATACAAGGATTGTGCTGATTCCGCGAAAGCCTTAAAATACTTTATTACTTTAAAGTATCTTTAAAATCAGTAAGAAGAAAGGTAAGATATGCAACGAAGACCAAGCCATAGACATCGCCTTCTTAATAAATAATTGTTGTATACATATTTAATTGTTGTATTTTTTCGTAAATTAATAACTATTTCCTTTTGCTTTTGTTCTTTGAATAATGAGTGGTACGCTCCTTTAAAAAACTGGATCGGAGAAGAAGAAGACCACAAGGCAGTCAGAAGCCAGACGAAGAATAAAGAGTGCTAAGGTAAAATATTACTGAAAATTTGTAAAAAAGACTCTCTAAACTATCGATAACATTCCTTCAGATTGAAATATGAACCATTTCTACGTATTTTGGACGTGTAGATATGACTGTAACATTTGACAAGGATCATAAAACAATTTGTATGTGGATATATACAGGGTGGTCCATTGACCGTGACTGGGCCAAATATCTCACGAAATAAGAGTCTAACGAAAAAACTACAAAGAACGAAACTTGTCTAGCTTGAAGGGGGATACCAGATGGCGCTATGGTTGGCCCGCTAGATGGCGCTGCCACAGGTCAAACGGATATCAACTGCTTTTTTTTCAAATAGGAACCCCCGTTTTTATTACATATTCGTGTAGTACGTAAAGAAATATGAATGTTTTAGTGTGACCACTTATTTTCGCTTTGTGATAGATGGCGCTGTAATAGTCACAAACATAAGGCTCACAATTTTAAACGAACAGTTGGTAGCATGTAGCTTTTTAAATTAAAATACAGAACGTAGATACGTTTGAACATTTTATTTCGGTTGTTCCAATGTGATACATGTACCTTTGTGAACTTATCACTCCCTGGAACGCAGGCTGTTACACCACATTAATGCAATAAATGCTCAAAATGAAGTCCGTCAATCTCAATGTATTTGGCAATACGCGTAACGACTTCCTCTCAACAGCGAGTAGTTTGCCTTCCATAACGTTCGCATATGTATTGACAATGCGCTAACACATGTTGTCAGGCGTTGTTGGTGGATCACGATAGCAAATATCTTTCAACTTTTCCCACAGAAAGAAATCCGAGGACGTCAGATACGGTGAACGTGTGAGTCATGGTATGGTGCTTCGACGACCAATCCACCTGTCATGAAATGTGCTATTGAAAACTGCTTCAACCGCACGCGAGCTATGTGCCGGACATCCATCACGTTAAAAGTACATTGCGATTCTGTCATGCAGTGAAACATCTTTTAGTAACATCAGTCGAAGATTACGTAGGAAATCAGCATACATTGCACCATTTAGATTGCCATCGATAAAATGGGGGCCAATTAGCCTTCCTCCCATAACGCCGCCCCATACATTAACCCGCCAAGGTCGCTGATGTTCCACTTGTAGCAGCCATCGTGGATTTTCCGTTGAGCAATAGTGCATATTATGCCGGTTTACGTTACCGCTGTTGGTGAATGTCGCTTCGTCGATAAGTAGAACGCGTGCAAAAAAATCTGTCATCGTCCCGTAATTTCTCTTGTGCCTAGTGGCAGAAATGTACACGACGTTCACAGTCGTCGCCATGCAATTCCTATTGCATAGAAATGTGGTACAGGTGCAATCGATGTAGATGTAGCATTCTCAACACCGACGTTTTTGAGATTCCCGATTCACGCGCAGTTTGTGTGCTACTGATGTGCGCATTAGCCACGACAGCAGCTAAAACACCTACTTGGGCATCATCGTTTGTAGCAAGTCGTGGTTGACGCTTGCTGTTTCCTTAAATAACCTAACTATCCGGCGAACGGTCCAGGCACTTGGATGATGTCGTCCAGGATACCGAGCAGCATACATAACACACGCCAGTTGGGCATTTTGATCACAATAGGCATACATCAACACGATATCGACCTTTTCCGCAAATGGTAAACGGTCCATTTTATCACTGGTGTTGTATCACGAAGCAAATACCGTCCGCACTGGCGGAATGTTACGTACTATTACAGCGCCATCTATCTCAAAGCGAAAAAAGTGGCCCAACTAGAACGTTCATATTTCTTTACGTACTACACAAATATGAAATCAAAAATGGGGGTTCATATTTAAAGAAATGTAGTTGATATTCTTTTGACCTATGTCAGTGCCAGCCCGGGTGGCCGAGCGGTTCTAGGCGCTACAGTCTGGAACCGCGGGACCGCTGCGGTCGCAGGTTCGAATCCTGCCTCGGGCATGGACGTGTGTGATGTCCTTAGGTTAGTTAGGTTTTAGTAGTCCTAAGTTCTAGAGGACTGATGACCTCAGCAGTTAAGTCCCATAGTGCTCAGAGCCATTTGAAGCATTTGAACCTATGTCAGCGCCATCTAGCGGGCCAACCATCTGGTTTCCCCCTTCAAGCTAGACGAGTTTCGTTCTTTGTAGTTTCTTCATTTGATGCTTATTTCGTGAGATATTTGGCCCGGTCGCTATCAATGGACCACCCTTTATAATTTGAGTCTTCATTGTGCCTTATACCAAATGTAGACCAAAAAAATTATTTTAGTTACTTTCTTCCATAGCTGTAATTAATTTACACTTCCTGTTTGTTTGTGTGCTTGCCTGATTAGCACAGTATTATAACCAATATTTATTTTGTACAGCTATAAGCATGATCAGCTTAGTTTTACCACATCGCCTCAACTAGACCTAAACATGAAGTTTAGCTGCCTATTTAGCATTCTGTTTTTCAGCTCCATGTGTTTAGACGTGAAACTAGCATTGGGACTAGTCGTTTGAGGGTTCACGATCATGTTTAGGCTTGAATTTCAGGAACATGTGTGTTTGTGTGTGTGTGTGTGTGTGTGTGTGTGTGTGTGTGTGTGTGTGTGTGTGTGTGTGTATGCATGTGGATGGATGGGTGAGTGGAAAAAATACACGGTCCAGTCACATTAGTATGACCATTGATTTCAACGTGCAATAATCACTCAGAGACGTCAGATGGCAGTACTGACAGTGGAGGGTAAATAAAGTGTGTCGAGGGAACGCAGAAAAGAGTACAGTCGTTGTCATAATTCAGAAACCGAGCGGTTTATCTTACGTCCAAAACGACACAGTCATTGCCTTTCAGGCCAAGTGTGGAAGTAATTCTGAAACGGCTGAGTTTATCAATTGTTCTCGTGCCGCCGCGGTTAAAGAATACCGTTGACGGCAAAATGTTGGTATCCAAAGCTGGCACGGAGGCAACCGTTGTGCACCACGGGCCATATTTGACAAGGATGAACGTCGGCTGTGGAGATGTGCTACGTGTGAATAGATGTGCAACTGTTGAGCAACTGCCTGCTCAGATGAACCAAGGCACTACGAACAGGGTCTCCTCAACGACAGTTAAGTCAAAGTTGCTGTGTACGGCCCTCCACTGGTCCGGGTCATTCACCCTTGTTGACTGTTGTTCATTGGCGACGAAGACAGGCGTTTGCATGGCAATATCGCTACTCGACGTGGCCTTTTCCGAGGGAAGACGTTTAGTAAGAATGTTTTGGTGGCATTCCCTGAATGATCTCGTTATTCTATAAGGCGCAGGGATCAACACATGTGTGCATCTTCCCACCCCTACACGCAAGACGCGAGGGTTAGCCGCGCGGTCTGAGGCGTCAGTCTCGCCACGTCAGCCGTGTTGTGCGGGAGTGTGCCGAGTTTCGTGCACCGCGATCTGCTGTGCTCCGGTGTGGTAAGTCACAGTGCTTCTTCCAGCATTGCAGAAATTTTACGTTTTTTGAAATTTGAAATATGATACCTTGATGGCCCACTTGAACAGATACTTTGAAATTGTTTGATGGAAATTACGCCCGACCTAAATTACACGACATCGAAAATTGGTTGGAATACGAAGTGAAACTTAATTCAGAGGATGTCATTGGAATACACCTTTTGATAGTGAGCAGCGCTGTATTAGTCAAATTGAAGAATGCCGACTTATGCGACAAAATAGTTGAGTCTTGCGGAGGAATAATGAAGTTTAAACATTGTGATGGAACGTAGGCGAAGTCATCATAACACATGCAGGGTTTGGAATACGGACTATCAGGATATTCGCCGGCCGGAGTGGTCGAGCGATTCTAGGCGCTCCAGTCTGGAACCGCGCGACCGCTACGGTCGCAGGTTCGAATCCTGCCTCGGTCATGGATGTGTGTGATGTCCTTTGATTAGTTAAGTTTAAGTAGTTCTGAGTTCTAGGGGAGTCATGACCACAGCAGTTAAGTCCCATAGTGCTCAAAGCCATTTTGATCAGGATATTCGAACTGCCATTCTAAGTACCAGTGGAACAGAAAACCGCAGAGATAGCGCCGTACGGGAAAGTTCTCAGTAATGTTGCCGAACGGTGGTCCCACGCGCGCATATTTCAAGTGCTCAGCGGAGTGAGACAAAGGTCGACTTGCACAAGCATGTACCGTCGTACATCAGTGTCTGTGGATACCGCGGCATCGTTACATACGACGGCCAGCCGAGGACGGGCGCGGCGTTCGACTCTCCCGGCCACGCCCGCGCTGAGTGTTTACAGCGGCGAGTTGCGCAGCTGCCGGCTGGCGAGGCGCCGAGACCGCCGGCCGTGACTGCGCTGCCAGCGACTTACGCTACGGCTGCCCGTGGCCAAGTCCTGACCCCAAGCCCTAATGTGAACACGGACAACCATCAAATCCTAACAGAAGCCCAGATTGCCACCTCTGACACCTAAGGAAATCGTGGCAGCTGTAACAATTTCAACACAGCAGACCCCGAAAGATATTGGCAACCGTCGCAAATTCTCCGATTCCTCTGCTGTTGAGAATGACATTATGCAAGAACCAGCCCTGAATGAGCAACCACATACTGAACCGATTTTTCTATTGACACCATCATTCACTAAGAGCACGGGTTACATTTTGGCTCGAAACAAGACTCCCTCAGAATATTTGAAGAATACTGAGAAAGACATCATCACACAGCAGCTGGTGAAACCTAAACAGCAAACACGAAAAAAGAGCCCTGAAGAGATTCAAGAACTGGAACAAAAACTCTCACGTATCAAAAAAATTCTCAAAACAGTTCTAAGCAGAAAGCATGACGTGGTAGACGTCGGAAAACCAGACATCCCAAACACGAATGAGGACGTACAAATGAACATCGCCCCTCCAGTTGGAGAACCAACGAAAACGGTTGACCAATGTACACTGATAAAGGGACTGCATGGTCTGATGACACTGAATGCGATTAGTAGGACTGCCGAATGACACAGGCGTACTTAAATCGCCACGCTCAACGTAAACAGAATAGTTTCTGACGTAAAGTTACAATCTGTGTGCCGCCGACTTTAACATAGCGATGATACAAGAGGCAGTTACGACGAAAATGGCGGTTGTTTATGGATATGAGGCAATCTTAAACATAGGCAATGATTGTGGAACGGGAATATTGTTCAAACACGGCATACCATGTACAGCACAAGCTCCACTTGACTCTGGTCGAGCCATGGCTGCCAAATATACGATCTACTTCTTGTTCTACATCTACCTGACTACTCTGCAATTCACATTTAAGTGCTTGGCAGAGGGTTCATTGAACCACGATCATACTATCTCTCTACTATTCCACTCCCGAACAGCGAGCGGGAAAAACGAACACCTAAACCTTTCTGTTCGAGCTCTGATTTCTCTTATTTTATTTTGATGATCATTCCTTCCTATGTAGGTTGGGCTCAACAAAATATTTTTGCATTCGAAAGGGAAAGTTGGTGACTGAAATTTCGTAAAAAGGTCTCGCCGCGACGAAAAACGTCTATGCTGTAATGACTTCCATCCCAACTCGTGTATCATATCTGCCACACTCTCTCCCCTATAACGTGATAATACAAAACGAGCTACCTTTTTTTTTTTTTTTTTTGGTAATGTATATGCTACCTCAGGATCCATCGGAAAACGAGCAAGGAGCAAACTGTTCCGGGACGAAATTGTCCCATTAATAACGGATCCTCGTTTGCACATAATTTTGGGCGGAAATATTAACTGCGTGTTGCGTCCAGAAGATCAAGTCACGAACTTCAACTTTTGCGAGGAGCTGTTGTTAACTAATAGACTAGATATGATAGATACTTGGTGGCGTCTTCGTCCGCACACTTGAGGATATACCTACGTACCCAGTAATTCGGCAAGCAGAATAGACAAGCTGTATGTAACGAAAGGCTTTATCCATAATGTAATTGACCGCGAAATTTGGCCTCTTAGTTCTCGGATCACTGTGCATTTCATATAATCGCGCAGCACACTAAACAAAAAACATTCCTGGGAAGGGACTTATGGCAGTTAGACATGTCACTTTTGGAGGACACAGAACTGAAACAGGAGATCCATGATACATGGCAGCAATGCCTTCGGACACAATCCAGATATCCAACACGCATCATGTGGTGGCTACAGTTTGCAAAACCGCACGTGAAAACAAGCATCGCACCATATGGTCGCATGAAAGCGTACTGGCGAAAACGCACCTTGGAGTATCACTTTCTTTGCCTCCGGGAACTATGTGATGCCACCATGGGATTAGAAGCTAACAGCTCTAGAATAAAACGCACTAAAGCAAGAATAACAGCGTTGTTACGACAATTTCTACAGGGAAAAAAAGTTCGAGCGCGTCCTCCGATTGAACTGACGCAGGAGAATACGTCAACAGCTCTAGAATAAACTGCACTAAAGCAAGAATAACAGCGTTGGTACGACAATCTCTAGAGGGAAAAAAAGTTCGAGCACGTCCTCCGATAGAACTGACGCAGGAGAATACGTCCGTATATTACGTGATCCTCGAAGCCAAGAGAGGTAAACAAAAGTTACTCCATACTCTCAGTGATGAAGAGGGGAACGAATACGATCAACATGTCACAGTAAAAAACTACGTGGTTTAACACTGCAAGTGAGCCGCTTTCATCCTGCATTCAATCCACGATCCATCCGACTGACAACGCCGACTTTGTAGGCAACATACCCGAGGAAGAAGTATGTGCCATAATCAGAGATTCTCGTACAAAGAAATCGGCTGGTTTAGATGGCCTACCCACAGAATTTTATGCTTGATTTTGGCGCGTCATAGGACCAGAGTTCACCAAAATATGCAATAAATTATTGGGAGACGTGCAGTTTACGAAGGGACTGATTGTCCTGACCCCCAAAAAACCACGTAGCACTACGCTGAAAGATTTTCGACCACTAACTCTGCTCAATTTAGACTACAAAATCTTCGCCCGACTCATAAATAGTAGAATGAAAACGGTACCGCCGAAGGTATTTGGCCCTTATTAGATGAGTGCTGTCCCAGGCAGATCTATGTCATGCATTATGTGAATATCGGGATATTATTTATTTGTCGTGGCTGTGTAAATGCAATGTTGGTCTCATGTTTTTAGACTTCAATAAGGCATTTGACCGCATCAACCACCACTTTCTATTAACTATAATGCAACGGATTCGATTCAGTGCCCATTTAATCAGATCATACGCAAATGTGTAGTCGGAACTTCCTCTCTAATCAAAATTAATGGTCAGCTAAGTTCACCAGTCCCGATCAAGCAGTCAGTGAGACAAGGCTGCCCCATTTCTATGACACTGCACGCAATCGCCGTAATCCATTACTGTTAAACCTCCATCACAATTACAAGGTCTACAGTAATTGGGTACAAAAACGGTGTGTCACGCTTATGCTGATGGCATCAGTGTAATAGTTAACACGCAATCAGAAATTCAAATCGTTCAACAAATAATCCGTGATTACGCCACTTCTTCTGGAGCCAAACTCAAGGAACACAAATCGAAAATTTTACCTGTCGGACCACGTATGGAGAACATTCAAATAACGTGGCTACCAAGGACAGAGAAGATGAACCACTTAGGTATTATTTTAATGTCAACTCACGAAAGATGAGAAGAGCCAACTGGGACCGTAAACTGAATATATTCAGGGCTACTCTCCGTGAACACAAAACTAGAACGCTAAATCGGATACAGAGAGCTCTCTTGATTATCAGCTATGCCGTAAGCAAAATATATCACATCGCAGCAGTGTTACCAGTACCAAAGGATATAGCGCACAAACTTTTAGCTGCACCGTATTAGTTCATCTGGAGCGGAAATATCTTTAAAGTTACCATCCGAACCATAGTGCTAACCCGCCCTGCTGGTGGTTTGGGCATCAAAGACATCCAGAAACAATGCGCTGCCATAAATGTAGATGGACCGTACCCGCAAAGTACTGCAGACACCCCATCCGACAATTACAAAAACGTTATTCAACAGGTTAACCCCAACGAGCAAAAAGGCTCCAGTTGAAGTTGGTCACATCAGCGCTCAACTCGACTACGCCGTGACTTACCACCTGGGAATAAGCTATATTCAAGATCCTCCACAGCAGCTTAACACCATCTCACGAGACACCATAGGCAAAATCCCACGGAAGCGAAATATCCAGCGATCAGCTGGAGAAACGTCTGGAAAAATATTAACAATCCCATCCTCCACTCCAACGTACTGTCCACATGGTGTGACACTGTAAACGAGAAGGTCCTCACAGGTGGAAAACTGCACAATATCGAACTGAAGCAGAGTTCGTATTGCGATCATTGCCTTACTGTAGATACCTCGGCACACATCTGCCGAGACCAGTACCACATATGGAACTGAACTAGAAAAAACTCGCAATAATTACTAGAGCTACAGACTCTGGTATAACGCTTAAAGAAGTGCTTCAGCCAGACTGGCATTTCTTCCATGAAACAAAGAAAAACAGCTACACTTGGATTATTTGAGCAGTGAGTATCTCTTTTACTCGAAACAGTTTATGAAAAGTCAAGCATAAGTTTAGCACTATAGGCACCAGAGACCGCTTATTGCTTCCTGAAACCAACGTTAACATTCTGAAATTCATCTAGGTCTCTCCAACCTACACTCCATTTTTCGCACAGAACGGTCCTCATAATGGTTGTATCTGCGGCTGCGGCAGTAGTCGGCGTACTGCGGCTGTATGCTGCGCCCGTGACTGGCCAGCGAACAACAAATGGCAATCGCTCGCTAATGCTGCCACCTCCGCATGCCATCGGTGATGCCGGATGGAGTCGGTAGCTCTTTCCAGCAAAAACGGCTAACTACTACTCCAGACCTGGCAATCTAGAGCTCACCGAAAACTTCCGTCTAGTACAGACATTCTCGAACATGAAGTGTCCGAGCCAAGTGGTAACTTACGGAAGCCCGATTCCCAAGTGAAATTAGAATGTAACTGTGGCTAGCCACGTAGCCTCGAAGAACAGCTTCCTCGTCTCCAAAAGACCGATGGCTGGGAGGCCGGCAAACGCGGTTTCCAGTCAGAAGCTCCATTACAATTTTCATATCCTATCACTGCAACTGACATAGAGGGGCCGATCAGACACGCTCTAAGAAAAAGGCAGAACTACACCAATATTTTCCACTATTCCAGCCACACACAGATTTTACCTCCCACACAAGAATGAGAGCTAGAAACAGAACAATTAGGTGATGTGCTGTTTCAAAGAGGTTGGGAACGATTTTATCGAGACTGAGAGTTCTGCTTTCTGCATTCTTCGGTCACTGAACAGTTTCAAGAGACAGTGACCACTGGCGACAGTCTTCCGAAGGGCCCAAGTTAGGAGCCCAGTCTATGACATCGTGGAGAACACTGCATTGTCCTCTCCTGTTTCCCAAACGCCGGCGCCTGTGCAAGGCCAGACGGCGCACTGTCGCTGGTATCTGTCACCCCACCGTGGCTACCTCCTAGTCTTTCGCGTCCCGCGCCTTCCGACCGCAAGCGACGTACTAGCGACACATTCTTCGAGCACAACAATTCAAGAAAAAAAAACAGAACCTCTGCCCAGAATGCCAATTCCCAATATATCACGCATCACAGTTAGTTGTAAAAATAAAAAGAATTAAGATACGAAAAACCAAACTAACATTTCATACTTGAATCTCGTAATCACTCTATAGCGAATAAATAAACAATTTTATATCAACATTAGTGTGAAAAAGTACATAATTCGAATTTATTTCATGTGGCGCTTGTATACAAATGAGAGGAGGAGGTGTACAACAGGCTGAGGCCCCACACACTTTATAATTTGAAGTCAGTTCCTTCGCCGTATCTGTGGTTCCCAGTATAGTCTCAGATCACTTGCTGTTCCCTTCTCTGACCTACATCTCATTCAATATGCAGTCAGCTTTCATTCTGTGGTGTAGTCAATCAGTGTTTCTAGAAACTGTGGAACGCATCGAGTTCTAGAATATCTTCCTGGTCGCACACTGTCATTCAAAGACGAACAGTATCATGGACCAAAACTGAGCAAGGTCAGAATAACTGTCATTCTAGGCTGTAAAATGGACACATCTTAGAAACAGAAAACAGCCATAGTAGGGAAATCTGCGAAAACATGATCTTTCAAAGGAATAAAATCGCTTAGCACCACTTATTTTTGAAACAAAAAATTATGCATGGAAATGTGTGGTAAGTTCCTGTGGGACCAAACTGCTGAACTGATTGGTCCCTAGGCTTACACACTACTTAGTCTAATTTAAACTAACTTACGCTAAGGACACTACACACACTCATGCCCGAGGGAAGGCTAGAACCTCCGCCGGTGGGGCGGAGGGTGGGGGGGGGGGGGGGGGGGCGGGGGAGTCGTGCGAACCGTGACAAGACATTTAAGACCTCCGGGGCTATCGGGCGCGGCAAAATCATGCATGGCAACACAGTTGTTTAATGAATGGCTGTCCTCTGTTAACAGAAATATGAAACAGAGGAAAGTCAAAGTTTTACTGTTTTTGGACAGCTGCACCACAAATAACAGCTCACCACCATTAGAGCACGTAAAATTGATTTTTTCCCACACGGCACGCCACAAAATTGCAACCAATGGACCACGGCAAATTACAAAATTTTCAAACTCTCTAGCACAGAGAAATTGTTTCAGTTGCGCTGGGTAGCCTTAAAAAGCTTAGAAGGCGTAAGTAACAGTTATGACTGCTATAACCATGATTGATGAGGCCTGGAAAAATGTCTGCCCTATCACTGCGGATTTGAAACGCAAAGAGAAACCGCGAAACAGCAATCAGAGTCGAGATAATTAATTAATTCAATCCCACAGAATTCAGGATAGTGACTTCTACTCACCTGTGGTGAGTTAATCTTTGAGGATTTCGTTCATTTTGACAACGACATAGCTGTCCATGGTCCTCTAACGGATACTGAGTTATTGGCCTGTTCAGAATGACAAAATAGTTCAGATGGCTCTGAGCTCTATGGGACTTAACATCTGAGGTCATCAGTCCCCTAGAACCTAGAACTACTCAAACCTAACTGACCTAATGACATCACATATTTCCATGCCCGAGGCAGGATTCGAACCTGCCACCATAGCGGTCGTGCGGTTCCAGACTGAAGCGCCTAGAACAGCTCGGTCACAACGGTCGGCTGTTCAGAATGACGACGAGGAAGATAACGAAGAACAACAGCCAACTCCAGTCACTTTGAGCGAGGAAACGTCATGTTCCTACGCTCCAAGGACGGAATCAAGCTATGATTTCTTTCTCAGCACTCACCAAAATCTAAAATTAGGTGGGCAGTGCTAATTGGAAGTCACTCTCTCAAAAAAATATCACTATCTTTCAAAATTAAGTACATATACCTTATTTAGTACATTATTAACATAAAGACGAATGCACCTTTGTGTGTAACATAGACGTACTACACTATATTTTCAATCTTATTTATTTGAATATTTTCTCTGTTCCTCTCGATTGCTTGAACTCCTGCTATTTTGAACTCCCGGTAATTTGAACTTTTGCCTGGCCCCTTGAGTTTCAGATTATCGAGTGTCGACTGTACAATCTTAGGTAATACTTCCCCCTAAAATGAATTGCAAATATACTTGAGTCATGTTGGTCACCTCCGTGAAGTCGAATTTGTGAATAATCTACAAATTGCCAACTAGGCCACATCCTCTCGTTGAACAACCATATGTTCTGGAAAACTTTAAACTTTAAATAATTAATGTTTCAGTCGCTCGTAACCGCACACCACAACGTCCTAACCACTAGACCATCACGCCAGAGATGGAATTCCATTGACCATCTTCAGAACATTCGATATCTTCCTGTACCACGACGATCATATAAGTCTTTGTCTCCAGACGTACATCGACACCCAACTAGGGCACCGTAAACAAAGTGTATTAATTGATGCATTCCATATGTTCTTAAGCATAATGGACAAAATAAACTTCTGTACCACGGACCAAGACATATGGTATTGCTCGTTGCAGCGAACTAACGGTTAACAGTTATGAACATTTTAGTGCTATATATAACCGAGATCTTATTCTCTGGAATTTCTGTGGCTTATATAACTTCGAAGAATGCGCGCCCATCGTTGTTTACAGATAGTTTTCCTTGCTTCATTAAGATGGTAATTTCAAAACTTCCTGGAATGCTGACCGTATAGGAGGTAAGAAGAATGTTCTACCTTATTGTGATGTATTATGACTTGACAGGACTGGCTTGAGCGGAGAGTGACAATAATTTTAAAAACTTTTAAAAGTTTTATTAAACAACAAGGCAGAGTTTCTTTATTACAGCCGATCTAAAAACAAACTTATAAGGTCAATGGATTAAATTCAAACAACAAGTGGCTGAATAATAAAAATTGTTTAGTAAATGACTAATGCCCTCTCAGCAAGGCATATGCAAGAACCATCAAACTTAATGAATGTCCAAAACCAGCTAACAGTTCCACAAAAATACTAACCATAATATGAAAAACAAATAACTTGGAGGCAGTATCGCGTACGCAATGTATAAAAGAGGAGTTCATTGGCGGAGGTGTCGTCTGTACTCAGGTGACTCGTGTAGAAAAGTTTCCTACGTGATTACAGACGCGCGACAGGAATTAACAACTTTTAACGCCTGTTAGTTGGAGTTAGATGCACGGGACATTCCATTTCGGAAATCGTTTGGGAATTCAGTATTCAGAGATCCATAGTACCAAGAACGTGCCGAGGATACCAAATTTCAGGCATTGCCCCTCATCACGGACAACGCAGTGGCCGACGGATTCCACTTAACGACCGAGAGCACCGGCGTTTGCGCAGAGTTGATAGTGTTAAAAGACAAGCAACACTACATGAAATAACCGCAGAAATCAATGTGGGACGTACGACGAACGTATCTCTTAGTACAGTGTCGCGAATTTCGGCATTAAAGGGTCGTGGCAGCAAACGACCGACGCGAGTGACTGCTAACAGCACGACATCGCCTGCAGCGCCTCTCATGGGCTCGTGACCCTATCGGCTGGACCCTAGACGTCAGGAACCCGTGACCTGGTCAGAAAAACCACGATTTCATTTCGTAAGGGCTTGGGGTAGCATCATTAATTCATAATCAAAACGTCTTCGGTCCCGAGTTCGAATCCCGCCGCTGCTTAAATTTTGAATAATAAACAGCATTGGCAGCCCTAGACTTCCGGCATAAGAAGTCACTCTCATTCTGCCACGGCCATGTCAAACAGGGCGGAGGAGTGAACAGGGCACTCTGTTGTCCTAGGGGTGGGAAACTGCACCTGAAGACGGAAGAACCAACAAAGATCATTAAAGACACGTAACGTGTATCCACACGGCCTGGCCTGTAATTGAAGAAGTGTCATGATGATCACTCCTTTAGCAAAACATTCTGAAATAGTCCCCCATTCCGGGGCACGGGTTCCCGGATTCGATTCCCCGCGGGGTCAGGGCTTTTCTCTGCCTCGTGATGACTGGGTGTTGTGTGATGTCCTTAGGTTAGTTAGGTTTAAGTAGTTTTAAGTTCTAGGGGACTGATGACTATAGATGTTAAGTCCCATAGTGCTCAGAGCCATTTCAACCATTTTTGATCTCCGGGAGGGGACTACGAAAGGAGGTTATCATGAGAAAAAGATTGAGTAATCAACGAAATAATAACATTCTACGAGTCGGGGCGTGATATGTCCGAAAATTGAACGGGTAGCAAAACTAGAAAATATGACAGGGGAAATGTAAAGGCTCAATCTAGAAATAGTAAGAGTCGGTGAAGTGGGAAGAACACAAAGATTTCTAGTCAGATGGGTATAGGATAATACCAACAGCAGCAGAAAATGGTATACCTATAGTAGGATTCGTTATGAATAGGAAGGTAGGGCAGAGAGTGTGTTACTGTGACCATTTCAATGATAGGGTTATTCTTATCAGAATCGACAGCAAACCAACACCGACAACGATAGTTCAGGTGTACATGCCAACATCGCAAAGTGAAAATGAAGAGATAGAGAAAGTGTATGAGGATATTGAAAGGGTAATACAATATGCAAAGGGAGATGAAAATCTAAGTCATGGGGAAACCGGAATGTTGTTGTAGAGTAAGGAGTATAAGAAAAATTTGCAAGAGAATATTTGCTTAGGACAAATAATGAGAGAGGAGAAAGACTAATTGAGTTCTGTAATAATCTTTAACTGGTAACAGCGAGTACTATGTTCAGGAATCACAAGAGATGGAGGTATACTTGGAAAAGGCCGGGTGATACGGGAAGATTTCAGCTAGATTACATCATTGTCAGACAGGGATTACGAAATCAGATACTGGATTGTAAGTGTTACCCAGGAGCAGATATAGAATCAGATCACAACATAGTAGTGATGAAGAGTAGGCTGAAGCTTAAGACATAAGTCAGGAAGAATCAATGTGCAAGAAAGTGGGATACGAAAGTGCTAAGGAATGACGAGGTACGCTTGAAGTTCTTTCACACTACAGATACAGCAATAAGGAATAGCTCAGCAGACAATACAGGTGAAGAGAAATGGACATCACTAAAAAGGACGATAACAGAATTTGGGAAGGAAATTATAGACAGAAATAACGCAACTGCGAAGAAATACTTCAATTGACCGTTGAAAGAAGAAAGTACAAAAATGTTTCGAGAGAATCAGGAATACAGAAATACAAGTCGTTGAAGAATGGAATAAATAGGAAGTTCAGAGAAGCTAAGATGAAATGGCAGTATGAAAAATGTGAAGAAATAGAAAATGATACGATTGTCGGTAGGACTGACTCAGCATACAGGAAAGTCAAAACAACCTTCGGTTCCATTAAAATCAACGGCGATAACATTAAGAGTGCAATGGGAATTCCACTGTTAAATAAAGAACGGATAGTTGGAAAGAATACATGGAAAGCCTCTATGAGAGGAAGATTTATCTGATGTGATAGAAGAACAAACAGGAGTCACTTTAGAAGAGATAGGGGACCCGGTATTAGAATCAGAATTTAAAAGAGCTTTGGACGACTTAAGATCAAATAAGGCAGAATGGATAGATAACATTCCACCAGAATTTCTAAAATCTTGGGGGGGGGGGGGGGGCGTAAATGGTAACAAAACGACTATTCACGGTGGTGTGTAGAATTTATTTAAAGCTCATACAAAATAGATACGTGTTTCAAAGTTTTACTGACCTTCAAAGTAGTCACCATCATTGTGTATAATCCGTTGCGACCAATGCAGAAGTCATAGGATACTCTTAGCAATGCCAGTTGTGTTGACAGTTCGAGCGGCGCGGTCTGTTACCCGACGAATTTGTAGCAGTTCTGAAGCGAATGCCGTGAAGTGTTTCCTTTAGTTTAGAAATCGAGTTGAGCTCACGAGGGCTTAAGGCAGCGGTGTGCAGTAGATGGTACAGCACTTAGCAGTCTAATCAGTCAGACAAATCAGTAACATCTTCCAGAGTACGTGCTTGAGCACTGTAGTGCAAAATGATGGTCAGGTCGTGCAGAAAGTGTCATAACTTCTGTCTCTATCCTGTTAATTTTTGGAACACAACCTCTTGAGTTCAACTCGATATCTAAACTGAAAGAAACACTTCACGCCATTCGCTTCAGAAATGCTACAAATTCGTCGGGCAGTATTAAAGTACCAAACCTCGTACGAGTCAAGCCACATACGGTCTGACTTTCGAATAAACATCATCCACACAATTCCGAAGACGGCAATAGCTGACAAGTACAAAAATTATCTCACAATCAGCTTAATAGCTTATGCATCCAAGTTTGTGACAAGATTAATATACAGAAAGATGGAAAAGAAAATTGAGGGTGCGCTAGATGACGATCAGTTAGGCTTTAGAAAAGGTAAAGGCATGAGTGAGGCAATTCTGACATTGCGATTGGTAATGGAAACAAGATTAAAGAAAAATGAAGACACGTTTATAGGATTTGTCAACAAGGAAAAAGCGTTCGACAGCGGAAAATGGTGCAAGATGTTCGAAATTCTGTGAAAGGCAGGGGTAAACTATAGGGAGGGACGGGTCATACACAATATGTAAAACAGCCAAGAGGGAATAATTGGAGTGGACCACCAACAACGAATTAATCTTATTAAAAAAGATGTAAGACAAGGAGGTAGTCTTTCGCCCTTGCTATTCAATCTGTATATCGAGGAAGCAATGATGGAAATTAAAGAAAGGTTCAGGAGTGGAATTAAAATTCAAAGTGAAAGGGTATCAATGAAACGATTCGCTGATGACGTTGTTATTTTGAGTAACAGTGAAGAAGAATTACATGAACTGCTAAACGGAATGAACAGTCGAATAAGTACAAAGTATGGATTCAGAGTAAGTTGAAGAAAGACGAAGGTAATGAGAAGTAGTAGAGATGAGAACAGCGAGAAACTTATCATCAGGATCGATGGTCACGAAGTAGATGAAGTTAAGGAATACTGCTACCTAGGCAGTAAAATAGCGAGTGACCGACGGAGCAAGGGGGACATCAAAAACAGCCTAGCAATGGCAAAAAGGGCACTCCTGACCAAGAGATCTACTAATATCAAACATTGCCCTTAATTTGAGGAAGAAAATTCTGAGAATGTACGTACGGAGTACAACATTGTGTGGAAGTGAACCATGGACTACGGGAAAACCGGAACAGAAGAGTATCGAAACATTTGAGGTATGGTGCTACAGATGAATGTAGACAATTAGGTGAATTGATAAGGTAAGGAATGAGGAGGTTATGTACAGAATCTGAGCGGAAAGTGATATGTGAAAAACACCGACAAAGAGAAGGGACAGGATGATAGGACATCTGTTAACATATGAGGGAATGCCTTCCATGATACTAGAGGGAGCTGTAAAAGGCAAAAACTGTAGAGGAAGACGGAGATTGGAATACATTCAGCAAATAATAGAAGACATGGGTTGTAGGTGCTAGTCTGAGATGAAGAGGTTAACACAGGAGAGGAAATCGTGGCGGGCCGCATCAAACCAGTCAGCCAATAACCCAAGGACTCAAGGAGGCACTGTGCAAGCTGATGTTGGCTCAAGAATGGTGTGGGCTGCGTTTATATGGAATGGATTGGGTCCTCTGGTCCAACTGAATCTGTCTGGAAATGTTTATGTTCAGCTACTGGAAGACCATTTGAAGTTATCCATGGATTTCATGTTCAAGATGAACCTGCTACAGCTACATGAAACTCCTTGGTAGGGTACTAAAATTTTTTCGCATCCTATTCACAGGGCATATACACTCCTGGAAATTGAAATAATAACACCGTGAATTCATTGTCCCAGGAAGGGGAAACTTTATTGACACATTCCTATGGTCAGATACAGTACATGATCACACTGACAGACCACAGGCACATAGACACAGGCAACAGAGCATGCACAATGTCGGCACTAGTACAGTGTATATCCACCTTTCGCAGCAATGCAGGCTGCTATTCTCCCATGGAGACGATCGTAGAGATGATGGATGTAGTCCTGTGGAACGGCTTGCCATGCCATTTCCACCTGGCGCCTCAGTTGGACCAGCGTTCGTGCTGGACGTGCAGACCGCGTGAGACGACGCTTCATCCAGTCCCAAACATGCTCAATGGGGGACAGATTCGGAGATCTTTCCGGCCAGGGTAGTTGACTTACACCTTTTAGAGCACGTTGGGTGGCACGGGATACATGCGGACGTGCATTGTCCTGTTGGAACAGCAAGTTCCCTTGCCGGTCTAGGAATGGTAGAACGATGGGTTCGATGACGGTTTGGATGTACCGTGCACTATTCAGTGCCCCCTCGACGATCACCACAGGTGTACGGCCAGTGTAGGAGATCGCTCCCCACACCATGATGCCGGGTGTTGGCCCTGTGTGCCTCGGTCGTATGCAGTCCTGATTGTGGCGCTCACCTGCACGGCGCCAAACACGCATACGACCATCATTGGCACCAAGGCAGATGCGACTCTCATCGCTGAAGACGACACGTCTCCATTCGTCCCTCCATTCACGCCTGTCGCGACACCACTGGAGGCGGGCTGCACGATGTTGGGGCGTGAGAGGAAGACGGCATAACGGTGTGCGGGACCGTAGCCCAGCTTCATGGAGACGGTTGCGAATGGTCCTCGCCGATACCCCAGGAGCAACAGAGTCCCTAATTTGCTGGGAATTGGCGGTGCGGTCCCCTACGGCACTGCGTAGGATCCTACGGTCTTTGCGTGCATCCGTGCGTCGCTGCGGTCCGGTCCCAGGTCGACGGGCACGTGCACCTTCCGCCGACCACTGGCGACAACATCGATGTACTGTGGAGACCTCACGCCCCACGTGTTGAGCAATTCGGCGGTACGTCCACCCGGCCTCCCGCATGCCCACTATACGCCCTCGCTCAAAGTCCGTCAACTGCACATACGGTTCACGTCCACGCTGTCGCGGCATGCTACCAGTGTTAAAGAGTGCGATGGAGCTCCGTATGCCACGGCAAACTGGCTGACACTGACGGCGGCGGTGCACAAATGCTGCGCAGCTAGCGCCATTCGACGGCCAACACCGCGGTTCCTGGTGTGTCCGCTGTGCCGTGCGTGTGATCATTGCTTGTACAGCCCTCTCGCAGTGTCCGGAGCAAGTATGGTGGATCTGACACACCGGTGTCAATGTGTTCTTTTTTCCATTTCCAGGAGTGTACACTGAAGTGCCTAAGAAACTGGTATAGGCATGCATATTCAGTTATAGAGATATGTAAACAGGCAGAATACGGCTTGCGGACGATAACGCCTATATAAGTCAAGTGACTGGCGCAGTTGTTAGATCGGTTGCTGCTGCTACAAAGGCAGGTTATCAAGATGTGAGTGAGTTTGAACGTAGTGTTATAGTCGGCGTACGACCGATGTGACACAGCATCTCCGAGGTAGCGATAAAGTGGGTATTTTTCCGTTCGACCATTTCACGAGTGTACCGTGAATATCAAGAATCCGGTAACACATCAGAACTCCAACATCGTTGCGGCCCGAGAAAGATTCAGCAATAACTGGACAGCGACGATTGAAGAGACTCTTTCTAAGTGACAGAAGTGCAACCCTTCCGCAAATTTCTGCAGATTTCAATGCTGAGTCATCAACAAGTGTCAGCACGCCAAACATTCAACGAAATAACTTCGATATGGGCTTTCGGTGCCGAAGCCCTACTCATGTATCGTTGATGACTGCGCGACGTAAAGCTTTACGCCTCGTCTGAGACTGTCAACACCGATATTGGACTGTTGATGTGTGGAAACATGTTTCTTGTATCTAGAGGATGGACGTGTACGGGTATACACACAATTTCATGAATCCATGGGTCCTGCACACAGGAGGAGACTGGTCAAGCTGGTGGAGGCTCTGCAGTGGTTTGGGGCGTGTGAAGTTGGACTGATATGGGACCCCTGATACGACTAGATATGACTCTAACAGGTCACACGTAGGTAAGCACCCAGTCTGACCACCTGCATCCATTCATGTCCATTGTGCATTCTGACGGACTTGGGCAATTCCAGAAGGACAACGCGACACACCAAACGTCCAGAATTGCTGCAGAGCGGCTCCAGGAACACTCTTCTGAGTTTAAATACTTCCGCTGGCCACCAGACTCCGCAGATATGAACATTATTGAACATATCTGGGATGCCTTGCAGTGTGCTGTTCAGAAGACATCTACACCCCCTCGTACTCTCACGGATTTATGAACTGACGTGCTGGATTCATAGTGTCAGTGCCCTCCAGCACTACTTCAGAGATCAGTCGAGTCCATGCCAAGTCGTGTTGCGGCACTTCATTTGCCTTCGCCGGCCGGAGTGACCGAGCGTTTCTAGGCTCTACAGTCTGTAGCCGCGCGACCGCTACGGTCGCAGGTTCGAATCCTGCCTTGCACATGGGTGTGTGTGATGTCCTTAGGTTAGTTAGGTTTAAGTAGTTCTACGTTCTAGGGGACTGATGACCTCAGAAGTTGTCCCATAGTGCTCAGAGTCATTTGAGCAATTTCCTTCCTCAGGAAAGGAAAGGACCTCACACCAAGCGTCCTTTTTTGTTCTACTAGCATCTGCTAGTGGTTCGTGCGAGTGCTGCACTCCAAGCTATAATTTCATTACTGACTAATGACGAGTTGTACTGGAGAGATCTTTCGTATAGATGTACTCATGAAAGGTTGTGAACGGTAATTTTCCCTCCATAGCTTGCGTGACCCGCACGTTGCACGTAATCGCAATGTGATTGACGTACTACGATGCGACAGACGCTGTGCTTACATATCGCTATGTACACTCTTAGTACGTGGCTTGGGTGACCAGATATCTGCAATGAAAACAAGGACAAGGTTTACTCATACGCGCTTTATTGAACTTTTGGACAGTACTACAATGGGCATGCCTGTAACGAAATACCGATTATCACCGGCCAGTGTAAACAAAGTTAATGGCTGTCAAAGGGTGGCACAGAGGGTTGGTTGGGTTGTTTGGGGGAAGAGACCAAACAGCGAGGTCACCGGTCTCAGCGCATTAGGGAAGGACGGGGAAGGAAGCCGGCCGTGCCCTTTCAAAGGAACCATCTCGGCATTTGCGTGGAGTGATTTAGGGAAATCACGGAAAACCTAAATCAGGATGGAGGGACGCGGTATTGAACCGTCGTCCTCTCGAATGCAAGCCCAGTGTGCTAACCACTGCGCCACCTCGCTCAGTGGTGGCACAGAGGGATACACGCTACATGTACGTAGATGTACATCAATCACACAGTGGTACATACAAATTACAGGACATGTCACATGTCACTGATCATCTTTAATGATTGCAGATGTGCAAAGTATACAGAAACTTACAGTAGTACCAAGAAAACAAACATACATCTTCTCTTGGTTTAGCCTGTCGTGCCACCATGGCATTATGCGCAGGGCATCCATCATGTTGATACCAAATTATTTGACCCAATTGAAAAGATGGTCTTGCATCAGTCCAGGTAAGGTACATATCAGAAACCGATCGTACTGTCGTCCATTAAGAGTGTCATCAATGAAATACCGGAAAACGATGTGTCCTACAGTATCACACTATACATTGACACTCGACTGACTTTGATGTTCAACCTGGCGAATCCAATGTGGGTTTTCTGGCGACCAGTAGTGCTGTGTGTGTGTGTGAACGTGTCCTCATCGGTAAACAGCCATGGCCTTGCCGCAAAAACCCACTGACAGTATTCCAGGCGACTGTGAACTTCGTTGCTATGGAGGTCTTGAAGTAGCGCCACGTGATATGGGTGGTATCTATTCCTGTGTAGAACACGACGGATTCCCATCTGACTCTGCATTTCTCGAATACTTTCATGAAGGTTTATTTCACAGGCTGCCAGAACAGCTAACTCTGCTGCTTCGTGTGTTACGCCTCTGCTCCGCATCTGCGTTCGTGGAGACAACCACCCTGTAGCGCGAAATCTTCTAACAATATTCATGAAGGTGGGGCGGGACGGGTGATGTCTATTAGGGTACTACTGGGCATACACCGGTGCCAAACGTGTGCCGTTTTGGTGACATCCTCCGCACAGTAATATCATGTCAATCACTTCCTTATTTGTGAATACCATGTCGAATGCCTAGGACGGTTGGACAGGTGTATTAACATCACGATTACAACTGTGACACCAATTACAGTCTACAGTACGGCCGTGCCATGAACATGTACGTACTTCCAACAGAAAACTAGTTTCATACTGAGCCATTCCCAAACACAGTGCTGTCTGCGGCCCGTTCCTCAACACAACTGCAAAGGTGAAGGGTTGACGTGGACAGTACAACGGTGCGGTGTATGATGGCCGGTACTGTTCCGTAGTCTGTACGTCGATAACTACAACACGCATGCGGAACATCGTTATGTACATATCAATGTTTGTGGCAGGAAACCCTGTTATTACTTTTGGCCCTCGTGATAACCGTGAAAGTAACAATACGCACGTCAATCACGTCAAGATTACGAGCAACGTTCATCGCGAAAAGTGCAATAGCGGGTCGTTTCGTTCATTGTCCGTGTCAACATCGCATCCCAATTTCTCGGGATGTGATTGAGGTATTACGATGCAACCAATGCCATTATTATTTTGATATCTCGTGTTATTCACTGTGTATGGAATAATATAGGGTGTACATTTCAAAAAAAACATAAGTTGTGTTGAAACCAATACTTGCGTACGGTTTAGAATGTCTCATACTATTTACTTTTGTGGGTCCCTGCCGTACATTCATAAAAGTGGTAACCGTTTGTCAATACATATTTGGTTCCAGAGATACTTGCGATGAACAGTTTAAATGGAACACCCTGTATTTGAAAGTTGTCTCTGAATAATCATGCACGTCTCTGCCGAAAATACACTGACAGGAAGTCAGAAATGTAACAATGCATAAGGAGCTACGTCACAATTCAAAATCCCAAGAAGATGACAGAGGGTTTTCAAATAACTTCGTAAACCAGCTTTCGGTTTTGTACTCAAAACTGGCACTACGGGAAACAACAATACATAAAGTTCATCACTCATCCACGACCAAAAATAAATAAAAAACAGAGCGGTAATTACAACAGTAGATCAAAGGCACCAAAACTGCAAGGATTTGCATCACTTAGACGTGCTTACGGCACCTGCCAAAAGGTACAATAGAGTAATCATGTAGTTCGTTGAGTACTACCGCAGACTGGCCGAAATGATTATAGGTACTGAATCAGAGGTAATCTATTACAAAATTTGTTAACAGGCACTATAATATGTAAACATACCTATAATAGTGTCTGCTCTTTTCGAAAAGCGTGGTACCTGTTGAATAAGGGCGAGAGTTAGCAACTACTCGCACTAGATTTGAAGTAGCTCTGTAATACAACACACTCATACAACTCCGGGTAACGCCCCAATTCATGCCTTCCAGGAACCGCCAGGAACAGATTTCTCTTTAGCAAATAGCACTGGGCCTGGTATGCTTCTACTGTTCGGTCAGCACGCTCTTCTTGTTGGCTGCTGACTAAACCTCGGCTACCCAGGCGTCCGGTCGAATCCGTCCTGTTCGGCTGCTAGGACATATTGCATGATTTCTTTTCGTGTTACTCACTGCGTTGTATTCCATGTCCTGTCCCCCCAGACGCTGACTCTCACGAGCACTGTTGTCGCAGAGTTCGCGTCGACAGGTCCTCGTGGAGTAGGACTGCCGCAGGCACAACTCTATTTGTGCGGCTTTCCAAACTGACGCGGCTGAGTGACGTCTTCTGACGGTACACTTACGCAAAAAAGTAAAGTTTATTGTTGCTACAAGTGTTACTGATGATCTCGATCAAGTCATCCAATTACTTAGATATTGACGTCTCCATTAGCTCTAAATATTCAATAAGCCTATATAAATGTATGAGGTCTTCATGTTCACAAATAAATAAACTAGTTTTTTTTTAATCATCAGTCTTCTGAGTGGTTTGATGAGACCCACCACGAATTCCTCCCAGAGTGGCGCTTGCAATCTACATCTTCAGTTATTTGCTGAATGTATTCCAGTCTCTGCATTCCTCTATAGTTTTCAACACTCTACTGTTCCTTCTAGTACTATGTAAGCTAATTCTTGATGTCTTAACAGATGTCCTACAATTCTGTCCTTCCTTATTATAAGTGTTTTCCGCATATCCCTTTCCTCTCCGGTTCTGCGTAGAATCTCCTCACTTCTTACCTTATTACGCCACCTAATTTTCAACAATCTTCTGTAGCATCACATCTCAAATGCTTCAATTCTACTCTGTTCCGGTTCTCCCACAGTCCATGTTTCACTACCATATAATGCTGTACTCCAAATGTGCTTCTCCAAATTAAGTCCCATATTTGATACCAGTAGACTTCTCTTGGCGAGGAATGCACTTTTTTGCCAGTTCTAGTCTGCTTTTGATGTCCTCCTTGCTCTGCCCCTCGTGGGTTATGCGTGTAGCCCAGGTAGCAGATTCCTTAAGTTGGTCTTCTTCATGACCATCAATCCTAATATTAAGTTTCTCGCTGATCTCATTTCTGCTATATATTATTACATTCGTCTTTCTTCGATCTACTCTCAATTCACATTCTGTACTCAGCAGCCTGTTCATTCCAATCACCACATCTTTTAATTCTTCTTCCTTTCACTGAGGATAGCGATGTCATCAGCGAATCGTACAATTGATATCCTTTCACCTTGAATTTTAATTCCACTCTTGAACTTGTCTTTTATTCCCACCACAGGTTCTTCCACTTATAAACTGAACATTAGTGGCGAAAAGCTATAGCTGTCTTACACCATTTTTAATCCGAGCTCTTCATTCTTGATCTTCCATTCTTATTACTCCCTATAACTCTCGTACATGTCGCATATTACCCGACTCTCCGTATAGTGCAGCCCAATTGTTTACCGCGATACTGTCAAATGCTTTTTCCAGGTCTAGAAAAACTCTGAACGTGTCTTGATTTTTCCTTAGTCTTATTTCCATTATCAACCCTAACATCACAACTGCCTCTCTGGTACGTTTAACTTTCGTAAGGCCAAATTGATCGTCATCTAGCATATACTCAATTTTCTTTCCCATCCTCCTGCATATTATTCATGCCAGCAACTTGCATACATGAGCTATTAAGCTGATAATTCTCGCACTTGTCTGCTCTTACTGTCTTCGGACACAGGCTGAAAGGAATTCGAATTGACTTACTGCCAAGCAAAGGGAATTAGGTGAAATAAATGTGCATTTACTTGTCAGAGACGAGCTAAATATTACTATAACAGATAGAGGTTGCATTCAGTGCAGAGGAACAAAATTTTTAAGTTAAGAAAATGTTGTACACACAGAATGAAACCAGAAAAAAATTAGCCAGATTTAAATTCATGCTGTGCCCGATACATTTCGGGTATTCTCACACGAATATGTGTGACGCTTGAAGCTGAAGACTGGTTCTGGTAAGGATTATTCCCAAATAATCTGATAATACTGTGGGAGTTCTTACCGTTGAGACTGATTAGCTGTTTCGTAACATTTTCTGTATAGATCAGTATTGTGAGGATACAGGAAACGACCCTCGATTCGACATGCAGCCTGCGCTCTCCACTGTATGAAATTGCGGTCTGCGACCGGTTTCTCTCTGCAAGCTGTATGTTATTCCACAGCTTATTATAGGTGACTAGAGCCAGTAGACGGTTAACTAACATTTTTCTTCACTTAACTGTCGTCTTGCTGACACTGCTATCTTAATTATACATGGGAGTTGAACAACTTCATCGCATTGAAAAAAACTGTGATTTAGACATATAAATCCCCGGTTGGAAATTGTTACACTAACGTTGGATGTACAAGGTCCTAGGTGTAACACGAGAGATGTCTAGATAATTAATATGTGTTCATCAAGTTTTCCCAAGCAGAACTAGTTTGATGGTACCAGTCCTGTGTCAGTGTGATCTGTCAATTCCCGACCTTGTTGCTGAAAGCGGAAGGAGATGGACTTTCTCCTTGACGATATCACGCACTGAGTGATCGTACAAGCGGAGCGTTCCTTGTGGAGACGTTCTTGTATACAATTGTCTCGTTTCGTTGACCCGTCAGGTTTGAAGGAAAATGAATGTCATTGTCAATCATCTCCTGATTATAACGAGACAAGAAGTCGTTGAAATGATCAATTTTTATTCAAACCAGATGCGAAAAATATACTGAAGATGTTAGAAATTCGTGGAACCGATAAGGGAGGGAAAAAATGGTTCAAATGGCTCTGAGCACTATGGAACTTAACTTCTGGGGTCATCAGTCCCCTAGAACGTAGAACTACTGAAACCTAACTAACCTAAGGACATCACACACATCCATACCCGAGGCAGGATTCGAACCTGTGACAGAGCTGTCGCGCAGTTCCAGACTGAAGCGCCAAGAACCGTGCGGCCGCTCCTGTCGGCCGCCATTGTACGCTTTACTGGATTATGACAGCAACATTTCATTGCTGACCCATAGTTTTCTTCATCTTCTCCCGTATCCGGATGCACCTGCGACTGCAGCGGTCACGCTGTTCCAGACTGACGCGCCTAGAACCGCACGGCCATACCGGCCGGCGATAAGGGAGGACTTGTGATTTTGACGATAATCTAGATTTTACACCCCTCCTACACTAACACTTTGGTACTAACCAGTTAGCAACATCTGTAGGTACGTATGTCATGGTAATCCATAGGTGAAGATAATAAGACCAGAAGTAAGTTGTTTTAAAATGGCTTGCAACGCGGTTGATACTAAAATTATCTTTACAGCTTTGACCATGTATTTGTCAGAAATGGGGATAGGTAGCAAAGCATATTGTTGACACACACATCAATTTTTAGTGGCCGATTAACAGAGTTCAATGTGTGCGCCATCTGTAGCACACAAGATATATAGCCAATATTCCAGTTCCTCCCATGTCCAGCCTAGCAAGTTCTCATTAACGAGACTAGTTGCTCCTGTGACGTAAGCTCTCAGTTCCTACTGTCCAGCAGTTCCTAGTAGACAGCATCCAGCACAAAACACCGAAGAGCAAAAATCTGATGGAGTTATATCTGAAGACCTTGGGGGCCAAGAAATGGGACCTCCCCTGTCAGTGAGGAGACGCACCAGCCTGCTGCGGCATGATGTCAGGTTGCAGCTCTTCGACCTGCGGAAACGCAGACGGTTCCGGCATGCCAAATAAATTGTCGAGGTTACAGACACCTGCGCTAAGAAAAATGGTCTCACCACGCGGTCCGGAACAGACCACACTACTCACATTATAGGCTGCCGTGCACATTTCCATCTAAAGTGGGCGTCCCCAGAACCCCATATCCTCAGAACATATCGGTTTACGTGACTGAACACTTAAAAACAAGCTTCGTTCTTGGACATCACCTTTTGCTGATAGTCTGACTCAGCTTCAATGCGACTCCGTTGCAAATGCTTTGTGCTTTGGCCTGTCATCAGTTTGAAGCACATGCAGCAGCTGCACAGACATGAAGCTACAGTCTCTTATGTAGCAACCTCTGCAGTGTGGTTGGTGCTTGATCAACTGTCGAGGCACGTGACGGATTGATTTCGTTGGGTTCCAGAAAATTTGTGTTGCATCTGTTCCACATCTGCTTCTGTAACGTGTGAGAAAGTTCCGCTGGCTTGGGTGTCAGATTTTGTCTCTGTCAGCTATTCTACACTTGGTGCTATCTGTTGAAGGGGGAGCAGAACTGTCGTCAATAACTGACTTGCAAACACGAAAATTTACGAAAATGTGAACGTTATGCTACAACTACCTGCCTATCCCCATTTCTGCGATACACGTGATTAAATTTACAAATATCATTTTGGAACATCCTTTACTTTTACCTCTGAGTTACCATGTGCAGCCTTCATTTGAACGCCATGTTTCCCAGACCTATGTAGGATAGATTTACTTACTGACATCGAAATTTCACACAAAAACGAAATATTTTCCATCTAATCTCCCAGCTCACACAGAAACATCTTTCAACATGACAGGCGTCGTTTTCCCAGAAATATTTCTCCTTAATTAACTGAGAGACATGACGTTTCATTGATCCCTTACATGCGAATAATCAAAAACAAGCAGGATCGGTTAGTGAACATTCTTTCACACAAGTTATCATTTGGCGACCCCATCCCTTCCCCGCATTTTCCTCGTCCGTGTCCACCCATGTCGGTCCTCGCTAGTAGTCATGTAACGTACTGTTAGCTTGGCGCCCCAAGAGGCTTGTGTCTCTTGGTCCTTAAACCGCCTCTGCACATGAGCGCTCTCAGACTTTTTCATAAATATCACTGAAGAAGAAACCTTACATGTAAATTAATACACTAATGGCCATTAAAGTTGCTACACCAAGTAGAAATGCAGATGATAAATGGGTACTCATTGGACCAATGTATTATACAAGAACTGACATGTGATTACATTTTCACGCAGTTTGGGTGCGTGGATCCTGAGAAATCAGTACTCGAAACAACCACCTCTGGGCGTAATAAAGGCCTTGATACGCCTGGGCATTGAGTCAAACAGAGCTTGGATGGCGTGTACATCTACAGCTGCCCATGCAGTTTCAACACGATATCACAGTTCATCAACAGTAGTGACTGGCGTATTGTGGCGAGCCAGTTGCTCGGCCACCATTGACCAGACGTTTTCAATTGGTGAGAGATCTGGAGAATGTAATGTTCAGGGCAGAAATCGGACATTTTTGGTATCCAGAAGGGCCCGTACAGGACCTGCAACATGCGGTTGTGCATTATCCTACTGAAATGTACGGTTTCGCAGGGATCGAATGAAGGGTAGAGTCACGAGTCGTAACACATTTGAAATGCAGCGTCCACTGTTCAAAGTGCCGTCAATGCGAACAAGAGGTGACCGAGACGTGTAACCAATGGCACCCCATACCATCACACCGGGTGATACGCCATTATGGCGATGACGAGTACACGCGACCAATGTGCATCCAATGCGATGTCGCCAAACACGGATGCGACCGTCATGATGCTTTAAACAGAACCTGGATTCATCTGAAAAAATGACGTTTTTCCATTAGTGCACCCAGGTTCGTAGTTGAGTACACCACCGCAGGCGCTCCTGTCTGTGATGCAGCGTAAGGGTAAGTGCAGCCATGGTCTCCGAGCTTATAGTCCATGCTGCTGCAAACGTCGTCGAACTGTTCGTGCAGATAGTTGTTGTCTTGCAAACGTCCCCATCTGTTGCCTAAGGGATCGAGACGTGGCTGCACGATCCATTACATCCATGTGGATAAGATGCCTGTCATCTCGACTGCTAGTGATACGAGGCCGTTGGGGTCCAGCACTGCGTTCCGTATTACCCTCATGAACCCACCGATTCCATATTCTGCTCCTGTCTGTGATGCAGCGTAAGGGTAAGTGCAGCCATGGTCTCCGAGCTTATAGTCCATGCTGTTGCAAACGTCGTCGAACTGTTCGTGCAGATAGTTGTTGTCTTGCAAACGTCCCCATCTGTTGCCTAAGGGATCGAGACGTGGCTGCACGATCCATTACATCCATGTGGATAAGATGCCTGTCATCTCGACTGCTAGTGATACGAGGCCGTTGGGGTCCAGCACGGCGTTCCGTATTACCCTCATGAACCCACCGATTCCATATTCTGCTAACAGTCATTGGATCTCGACCAACGCGAGCAGCAATGTCGCAATACGATAAACCGCAATCGCGATAGGCTGCAGTTCGACCTTTATCGCCGGCCAGCTGCTGTTTGCGTATAAGAAATCGGTTGGAAACTTTCCTGATGTCAGCACGTTGTAGTAGTCGCCAACGGCGCCAGCCTTGTGTGAATGGTCTGAAAAGCTAATTATTTACATATCACAGCATGTTCTACCTGTCGGTTAAATTTCGCGTCTGTAGCACGTCATCTTCGTGATGTAGCAATTTTAATGGCCAGCAGTGTATCACTGACACCTCTTGTGTAGATGTCATGCAGCAACAAATGCTTTCCATATGAAACTAGGGTCGTCAAAGTTGGGTGATAATGTGAACAGTGTATTTCCACCCGCACATGTGATTGCTTTAAATACTTCACAGCTATAAGATCCTTTTATCAGCGTGTTTAGAACATGAATTCGGCTTTGTGCTGCCTTCCGCCCTCAGTAGAATGTTGGACTAGTTTCAATTTCTGTTATACATAAAGATGAAAATCTACGTGGAAGCTTAAATACATACAACAAATTTGCACAATAAACTGACAGATATTCATAACTCTTCATACGGCAATTTGGTCTGCAACTCTCATCGATTGTGTTTAAATGGCAATGAGAATCCGCTGTTAGATGAAGCAATCTGGCGAGAAGCAGAGAAGAAAAACCAAGTGGCTGTTAAAGATACCACTAAACCATACGTTCCCTCAAGCTAGGCCACTTGCCCCTTTCTTAGATCTTGGAAAAAGTCTTTTAATTCGTTACAGAATTCTCACGCCTTTCGAGAAATAATAATGTCAGCGATTCTGCTGAACCACATATTTAGCATTGCAGAGCATAACGGGAATGTAGTGGCCTTAACAATCTCTACGTATGGAATGCATGTATGTGTATTCAGTCAGCCAGGTCTCAAACGAGTCGAGACTTGTTGACTTTCTCAAACTTGGAAGTGTCTTATTTCTCATATTACAGAGATAAAAGTTGCTCATGGATGAAATTGCTGCCAGTGAGAGGAGCTGTTACTAGTGGACTGTCGTGAATAACTGAGAAGGCGTCAAGGGGTCAGTATGTCATGTCAAAAAAGAAAACGTGTGGTGTATTTAATTGTAATCTGCATGGTAATTTCTGTAGGAGAAGCTGCTTGGGATATTTCACCAAGTCTTTGCTGGTGTGTGTTACCTAACGCACCTGGATATAACGCATTATTTAGCTTGGACATTTAACAAAATGTAAATGACTGTTTACCTAAGATCAAACCATGACCTCTGTTTGCAAAAAGACTACCAAGTAAACAGTAAAATTACTATGAACTATGATAAGATAGCTGGAATAGACAGTTTAATGTGGATGAGGGCAAACTGGAGAATAAAGCTGTATAACAAATTTATATGTCAAATCACAAGACCAGCTGGACAATGATGTCGATGTCTGTCATATTGATTTTATTAAATGCCCTGATATGTGTCTTCCTTGGGTAAAGAACATAGTGTTACAGAACTCGAACTTACTATTTATAATTACAAACGGACGGTGCATTTGACCATCTGAAAGACCGTAAATGCCTACGGCAGTGAAGCCCTTTCAACTAATTAAGTTTCACACACAAATTTCATTAAGAAAAAAAGTCCCTCACCCTAAATACCAGGGTATGGAAACACTGACCAACATTAAGGTGACAAACTTAACTACTCAGAAAACTTTAAAAACATTTAGCACAGATACAGGATAACAGAACCAACAGCAATTGGCCAAGGAACAAGTTTTACAATGGATGAAGGTACTTTAGGTTTTACACGAAATTTGGTTAAGAATACAAGATTCCCATTAGTAAATATTTTAACTGACTTTAAGCTTCTGTCCAAACACATCTCCGTGGACAGGCACGCTAACAAGTTAATAAATACAGTGACTCTTATAGCGCAATGGCTGATCAAAAAACGCCAGTTACAAGCCGTGAGGTTCGTCAGACCTTGATAAGACCATTTAAATCACAAGAGAAACTAATTATACGTGTATATAAAAATCCCCTGTCCGGTATCATATACGATTAAAATATGGAAACCCAGTAAAGCAATCACTTAATCTCAGGAGGTTACAGCCAAGCAGACACCGACAGTAGCCAGCAAATACACAGAAGGAGTAAGCTAATCGCAGTTTGCAAACATGGCAAACAAACAAATCACAATATTTTGGTAAACAGCTCCAAAAAATTATGTGGATTTACTAGAGTCAAACGGCCAATTGCCTTACAAAAACAGATACCTTTTCTGCAGATATATGAGGAGCTTCTACAACAAAAAATGATCTGATGAAAGCCACAAGACCATTTAAAACAAAAGTCAGGCTTCTTTCCGGATTCACTCTTTAATTCAGTAAACGAGATATTAAATAGTGGATAAGCAATCCTGTAACACACACATAAGCAGAATTAAATGCTATGCTAATAAAATGCAAATCACCAATAAAACGAAGCTGTCTGTCAAGTACTTGATACGTAATACACCAAACAAGTAACTTAGAGAAAAATTTTAATGGTTCAAAATGGTTCAAATGGCTCTGAGCACTATGGGACTTAACATCTGAGGTCATCAGTCCCCTAGAACTTAGAACTACTTAAACCTAACTAACCTAAGGACATCAAACACATCCATGCCCCAGGCAGGACACGAACCTGCGACCGTAACACTCGTGCTGTGCCAGACTGAAGCGCCTAGAACCGCTCGGCCACCACGGCAGGCAATTGTAATGGTAAGCACAGGCTTGCGTACACAATCAAAGAATCAACGCTACCCAGTAACGTAGGAATCAAAATCAGATTACATTCCGCGTTCGCACACAAATCGAGGATTGTCCACAAAATCGGCTAAAACAATCCTGCTAGAAATATACTAACGAACACACATGGTCACATGAGAATATCGGAGAAATGAGCATAAACACCAGGTAGGTGCAAAAGGAAACAGGATGCATTGCGTCACACATCAGTTAATAACAATATTAGTGCCAGTTACAGGAAAGACTCACCATGAAACCCACAATACAGGCATGCAACGCTTCCCCCAGTGGTAGAGTAGCTGATAGTTAAACTCCAACCGGCACGATGGCGCCAGTAACGCTCTACATGCTAGGCCGTCGTCTTCCGGCTATATTCAGGCCAATGCAGCACTCACACCGAATCCCCAAGTCTCCAAACTGTTGCCAGGAATTCCCTTCTTACCCGCTTTTTGTGCACACCTATATATCCCCAACTGCCACGGTTCACACACCCTCTTGGGGGCGAGCATACTCCAGTTTCCCAGCAAAGGTTCAGTGACATACAAAGGGCGAATATTGTCAATATCTGACCGCTGAAAATGACGCGCAGACACGGTAAAATCTTCCCTCCACCCTCCATTAAGCTGGAACTGGTGGGGGTCGGCGTGACAACGTATGAGAGGATTCCCCGGCATTCTGGTTCCCACTGGCGACCTACAGCTGCTTTATATGAGCCCTGATTAATTTACCTGCGAAAATGTCCTGGATCAGTAAACTCACTAGGGAGGTGATTTGAACCACTCTGTACGGTCCCTCAAACTGTGGTAACGTCCTTTTCCTCCTTGCTTTGCACCTAAAGGTTCTTCAAGTAGACTTGGTATTTCTTCGTGGCGAGGCTGGACACCTGCTCCTGTTATACTGTGAAGCCTCCCTTTGTTGTGCAACCCCGATATTATTTCTTGTAGATTCTTGTTTCTTGCAGGTTCTCAATCCTTCTTAATGATCATATGATCGTTATCTTCAGGAAGGAGACACTTAATCGCTCTCCAGTTAGAAAGTGCCTAGTTAACAGGGAATGCAAATACAAGTTTGGAGCGAATGGTTCTCTGAGTATCATGCACAGCTGTACAGAAGGCAAAACTAAGCTACCCAGTTAATTCATCCTGCTTCATCTGTGGTTTCCGATGGTAGGTGATCAAGGCCAATGTGAGACTGTAGTGTAGTCCACTTCATCTGTGCTTTCCCATAGTAGATGATCAAGACCACTGTGAGACTGCCGTTCACATGCTCTGCACAGGAATGTTGTGGGTTGCAGGTGGTGGTATGTAAGCGATAAATGGTGCTGGTAAAACAAAATCTTTTAGATACATGGGACAGAAAAGCTAGCGCATTGTCACTAACCAGAAATTTTGTGGTCCCAAAGACAGACAAAATTATAATACTATACGTAATGGCTATGTTCGCATTACTTGCCCTACTTCGCTGCAGCCAAAACAAAAGTGGGGGAAAGAGTTCACCACCACAAACATACACCAATTATCTTGTTTAGTACAGGGTAGGAGACCTAGGCAATCAATGAACAACCTGGTCCAAACGATGCCCTGGCCTATTAAAGCTAAGCTTCACTATCTGGGTGTTGGGGTTAGATTTCACTCTCAAGCATTCCTCGCACTGACCCACTAATGTATGGACATCGCCAATTAACAATGTCCAAGTGAGGTCATTCTTAATCCTCTTAATGGTATTATATACCCAATGTGCCCTCCAACAAGGAATGATGAAGGTATTGGCTGGTTATAATTACAGTACAGCTATTCAAATTCGTTCAGTGTGGACTTTGACTATCCTGTGGCAGCGAAAATTTGCAGATATGCTAATGTATTAATGTAGAACTGATTGACACCAGAAAAAACAGTTCCAATTTTGCCCGCCACGTGCACTTCTGAAATAGTGAATGCAAAAACGTCATACAGAAAATTTTCCATATGTAATGGATTAGGATTGGGAGGTGGGCAGAGAAGGTCACTAGAGTGAGAAAGGCATAATTCTGATTTTATTACTAATTGCTGCTTACACTTGTTCACTGGAGATATTGACGAGATGCTGTGCAGTGACACATTTGCGTCTGGTAGCCAAAACGTGGACAAATTTTTTTTCCCACGCGTATCGTTTTGGCATTAATGCATTAGAATATCTATCAATTTTCATTTCCATACGATAATTAGAGACCACACGAGAATTTTGCGAGTCGCTGCACTTTAACTCTAACTATCTAGTACTTAAACACTGAAGCGATCAGCTCCTGGGTCAGGCAGATCTTACCCTTAGTGTCACAGCAGATAATGAAGCAAAGCAACCCTATAAACTGTTTCAATCTTCTTGCAGTTCAGTGCATGCTTCCAAACTTTCAACCTGAATTCAGGAAGATTGCCAAAAGACCGTATCAGCACGACAAACAGCAGGCAGAAATGATAAAGAAAACAACAGACATACTAGAAGCTTTTCTCAATTATGCGCGACAAACAAGCTTAGACATCAACAATGCAGGCACAAAAACATACGAAAATTTTCAAACAGTTCCCATCAGACGACCAAATAAATGTACAGCATCATATTCCCTCAATTTAGAAGGAATAATAGGAAACATTGGAGCATGATGAGACACTGTTTCACCTTCTGACAAGGTTTGCATGAAGAATACATCGTATAGATTCATTTCTCCAGGTTCACAATGTATATTTCATGAAGTTTGTGATAGCATTTCTTTGGACCGAAGTGTGCACCACTTTAGTCTGTATGCCGAATCAATTTGTTAACTATTTATCTAGAAATATAGAGAACCCAGTGCAAAGTATCTACAATTCCCCTGCTGAAGAAGATCCCATAACTTGTCATACAGTGCTGTCTGATTGATACATTAACATGATGTCTCCAACTGAACTTCACCTCTTTTGCTGGCAGATTATTATCTTGTCTATGCCAATATCCACAAGGGAACATTTGATGAAATGGTTCAAAGCAACATCTTTTAAGTACAATACACATCATTCAACCCTAGAAGAGATCTTGAAACAGCATCAGCAAAAATGTTATCCTTATTAGAAAAGAAAACAACAGTAAAACAGAACTCTTGCAAGTATAATGCCCATCTGGCTAACTTTGCAGTCATCACAAATTCCAAAGATTGGTGGTCCATTCCTGAAATCCATTTAGTACTCAGTCACTCGACCAAACAAATAACAATAAAATTTCACAAAACCCCATACAACAGCAGAATCTTCTAATTCAGTCACAGAATGATTACATTCACACTTAAAGAAAACTCAAAAAAGCAATAGTATGATACCCCATATCACCACCTACTTCAAATTCATGGAACAGCTCCACTCCAAGAATAGTTTTAGAATTGTCAGTTCCAAGGCAAAAATTTTCATTCAGATCAGGACAGGAGAGGAGCCTCAAGAAGAGCTTTTTTCATATCTTCAAATTTTTTTGTGCTTGGGCATCGTAATAGTGTGGGGGACTCTTATCTGTTGATGCACACAGTGATGACATAGCTAATATTTTCAAGTTCATGAACCTTTTATGAAAATACTGGAAATGAACAAATTTGACTACTCTTTGGAGAAAAAGAAAAAACACTAATTGCCTCAATCAGGATCAGGCCGAAATTACTGAACAGTCATAACATTTGAAGAAAATCCACATGACTTCTCCCAGTCACTGATTTCTCTAAATGTACTGTACTTGAAACACTTCCAACAATCTGACCAATACTTCATTATCCATCTCCCATCTATCCTCAGTAATTAACACGTTATCAATGTACATGATAAATCTCCTCTTAAAATCATTAGGAAGGATACCGTTAAAAACTATAATGAATGCAGCCAAAGGGAAACTTGTGAAACTGGTAACAAGAGCCCTAACTCAGGTATGCTGTACATTTCTAGCCAAGAGAGATGCAACTTGAAAGTAGCCTGTCTTAATTCAGTGGAAGACAGAATTGTAACACCATGAAATCTCTTCAAAATATCATTCAGCATTAATATCCTATCAGATTCAGATACAATTATCGTAGTTATTTGCCAAGAATCCAACATCAAACTCATACTATCACGTTTCTTTAGAACAACCAACAACTGATTGTTATATGAACTAACCACAGGTTCAATGACACATTGCTGCAACATTTTCCTGGTGTGTGCTTTACGTCTCTTCTTGTTAACTATTGATGTTGTATAGGGCCTTGACAAAAAAATTTCTGTGCACCTTAACTTCTAATTGATAAAGAAAACTATTGCTTGTAACTATACGCTCTGAAAATACTAATGAATGACGACACAGTACATCAAACAAACCTCCTTTCACTACTTCATGCGCTTCCTCAGCATAGTCAACCCAAATTCACATTAACTGCAAAGTAGAATCATCTCTTTGGCAGTCTAAAAATAAAACTGAAGATACACTACTTTCTCCTAAAATAGGCTTCAACTCAAGTGACAATGTAGGTAAGTCATTGAAAAATAACTTCAACATAGCTTCATTACACTTCAGATTCGCTTCATCACAATCGAAGACCATCATCGTTAGGCACACTGACAAAAATCAGCCCTTGACAGCCCATGAATTGTCAAACTCAGCACATTCACAAAAATCGTACGAAACCACAACAAATAAATTCAATACCTGCTTCCCTTTTCACCTCACTACCGACGTTTCTCCTTTTCACGTTAGTCTGTTGTAAAGGAACAATAGGCCACGAACCTACAACTTCACACCTAAGAAATGCTGACTCACTCAGCACAGACACCTGGCTACCCTTAATCAGAACACAAATAAAATAACTCCATTCACATCTATCCTCAGCACTGAGCTTACCAACAACTTAACATTTTTGTGTCTCTAATACAGAAAAAGTTCCTTCCGATCTTCAAAATCCCATATGTTCCGTTCTTCACAATTTTTGTTTCCCCTTTTTGAATCATCTGCTGACAGCGACTGTCATCCCCTTGGAAAATATTCAAATGACTCACAATTTCAAGCCAATGTATACATGTGCATTCAACTTCTAAATAATCACACATCTTCACAAATTCTCTACTTTTCGTTTCTTCAGATCCAAGTAAAGAAAATTCTTAGTTACCCACTCCACAGAACGCAAAATTATGAAATAGTACCAAGCCTTCATTTGCATGAAGCAGACCAATCATTCATAAGTGAAAGCCACAGAACCCAAACTTTCTCAATCAGTAGCAAAAACATTTGGTTCTTCAAAAATACATAACGCCTGGAACGAAATGAAATGATTTTCAATGTCCATTAGACAGAAATGAAACCAAATCAAGAACATAATACAAAATCTCTTAACTGTGTTTCATGTAGCAAGGATTCTACAGATGGACATACACGTATCACGTAGCACTGACCTAATAATAAGTATGCAGTATGTTAATTCACTCCCACTATTGTACCTCAGAAAAAGGCAATAATAAAAAATGATGCACCAAAACCCTTTGTACAATATCCCACAAATGTTATGAGTGACAGTTGACAGACTGATTTCACAGTATAACACAAATATGGTGAAAATATAGTGAAGTGAAAATAAGCAGTGGAAAGTAATATACACTGCATATTATTAAGACTCTTTATGCTTTATCACCTGAACGATGGTCTCCAAAGCATATGCTCAGTGCCTACTAAATACTGCCCAAAACTGGTATACAAAACTGGCATACAAAACTGCTCCCACACGTTACAGCAACTGACACTGAATTTCACCGTTTTAGTTACACGAAGATAATACGAACGCTATGAAATTAAAGTCCCTAAAATTGTTCTGCATTTGCGGCCTGTATCTTCACTGACTATCGGGAGGTGTTTTAGCTCACCTGGCTTCTTCTATAGGTGTTTCATGGATACCATTTGTAAATATTGATGTCCCCATTGGATTCTTCTTCTCGGCAGGTCACGAGTTCGTTGCTCCTATATTGAATGTTGCGAGGATGAATAATGGTGCAAAATAAAATTCCAAATTATGACTAGGCCGAAACAAAGGAATGGACACAAATACCTCTCTAAATTTATTGCCGTGAACAGCCTGAAGACGCACAGAGCCAGTAAAAGTAAATTTTGAAAGTTGAAATATTTCCTGAACACCGTGTCTAACAGTCTCATTGAACGCAATACGCTTTAACATGTAGTTATTATATCTTCCAGTTTATACCACATGAAACATTTAAGTCACTCTCAGAGTCCTATCACTTACAGCACATGTCTTAACACCTTTTAGTCCCGATCGCGACTCCTGCAGACGCTCAACCACCGTTTCGCGGTTGTCTCCTCCTCCTCGCTTCTGAATGGTCCCCCTCAACCTCTAACGAAAGTTCTCATTAATTAAAACATCTGTATTTTCTCAGAAAAATTATTAAAGTCGTTGAAATTATTTAATAATTGTTCTCAGTACCGGTATGATTGGAAGTTCAAATTTAATAGTAATTTTCAAAAGCAAGTTGTGAGCGATATGCGGCCTGGCGTCCTGTCCGAACGATTACTTCCCACTACTCCAGCATAGGAAACCTCTCGAACGTTCCGTGATCCCACACTACGTGACCATCTGGCGTCACGTGGTGTGTGGCCAGCTACTGACTGCCGGCTGCTGATGCATCTTCGATCTCTACACTGCACCTATAATGTAATGCAGGAATAAAAGCGGGGTGCAATGTGGCATAAAGGCTACAACACCTAGTAACCTACGTGACATGAAATTACTACGCAAATTTTTTGAATACAGTGAACTGAGTGGTCCTGCGTTATGAAGAGTTTAAAACGCCTTCACGTACCCCACACGACGCTCTCCGTAGGCGTGAAGTTCCCTGGCTTACAGTTCCACGACCTGAGGTTTGCGGCGACTGGAGACTTGCAGTAAAGCGTAACTGGCAAGCGGAATGGGCCTTCTCTAGTAGTTATTTGATAGGTTCTCCAAATCACATCGCTGAGTCACATATGTAGACCATTTTGTAACAGGTTATCATCGTGACGTCATATTCAGCAGAGTGGAGCTCCATACTATTCATTATTCTCCTAAGACCCGGAAGTGTTCCGAATATCTTTCTGAAGCATTCGATCGTATATTTACTCACCTGAGGATCGGCATAGTATCGTTAAATCTTACAAGCTTTAGTTGAATTGTTTCCTGTTGCGTGGACCGGCAAGCTGATGTCTGAAGCTTTCGTCGTGCATTTAGTGGAAGTGTGTGTTCTCAGACAATTTGATATCACATATTCGGAAACTAGATTTGGCTCACTTTCGAGTGTATCTGCAATGACACGTGGTTGGTGATTAGGGACAGTTCGCAGCCCGTCAAGGCCAGTGACACAACTCAAAATTGCAATACTTAAAGAATTCTATGGAACTTATGTTCAAACAGTATAAGCTTTCTTCAAATTTGAAGTAAATAATTTTGGCAGTAAATTCCATTCTATTCTGTGCTACAGTAATATGAACATGTAGTTCTGGCCTCGTCGAATATGAGGTGTTATCAGGTAATTATTAAATGAGTTGTGTCGCTTTTCTTGCTTGTCTAAACACTTTTTTTGTTATGATCCCTCAAGAATGCTACTGCCAATGTTCCACTCAAGATTATATATACACTATGACATTCGAATCTCCAGCGACATTCGAACCTCCGTCAGGCAAAATTAGTATTTAACCTCGAATAAAAAACAAAAAACAAAAATTAGAAAAATACAAAATGCAAAATTATTATAATGTATAGAAATTAATACGATTTAATAAAGAATATAAGTTATGTACAATTTATGGAACACAACTTACGGAAACATAGAATCATAAATGGGTTCATATCAAATGTAGGAATACTTTTCGTCGAGAAAAGGGATTCTATTATTAACTTTCTTTACAGCAGCAATTACCATTTTTTTCCTCGTACGCTGCAAAGCACTAAATTTCGTAATATTTACAACAGCTGTAATCGTGAAAACAGTGTCTGTTCCTACAGACATCCATCCATGTCTGATTGACATTTTAATGTATGATACAGACACTTCATAAACACATTGTTATAAACTATTATCTTAAAATTGACGTTCAGCTTACTTTATAAATGAAACGCGTCACGAAGTATGTGCCGCTCTTCTAGAATGACCCACACACTCTTGCCAGTAGCGATGCTGAAGCGGGACTGGTCTCGCCGCAGTAAATTATGAAGTAGCCGACAGCAAAAATGATACAAGTTCCCTGGACAAACTGCGAGATAGATATGTGTGGTTTTTGTGGACTTTCGGACACTTCATACGTATTTTTCAATGACTTTCATTTTTCTCTTCAGCCTGTGATTTGTGTAGGTTTTTGTATGCGAACTGCGTGGAGGATTAGTTGTTGACAGTTGATAATAGTTGTCGGTGAGATGTTTTTGCGCCAGTGAGCGTGTATGTTTCTGTCGGCTTAGGCTCTACCTGGAGGGAAATTAGTTCTGGCTCGTTTGTGAAGTTTTCACAGTGATGTGTAGTTAGTAATGGGGACATTTACGTTCTCTGTGGATGTGAAACACGTCGAGGATCAGGGAGCAATAGCTTTGTCGGAGGCTTTGTAACATCAAGTGTCAATTGAGATCTTTGACTTAGTGGAATCGGCTGAATTCTTGCACAGATTTTGTACATTAGTGACTGCATCTTTTCCGTTGTTTGTTTAGTGACGTGAAATGAAGTTTGCCCGGAGTTATAGTATGCAGCACGTTCCTGGATGTGGCAGTGTTTTGAGATATTTCTGCCAGTTGTTACAGGGCCTGTTAACTCACGTATGAATTGTGGAAGTACGGTCTAGCGTCAGTTATGTCCTATCAGCAATTTTTTCTTGTCGGTTTCTGCTGCAGGCACAGTCAAGCTAATCTTCGAGTGGTTTTGCGCCGAGTTTGGTGAGCATATGTGTTCCTGCTCAGCCATGTATCACATCTTGAGGAAGTGGTTGTGGCAATGACGTGTCGTTGGTAACTGGGAAAGGTTTGTTTTGTTCTCACACACAGACCTAGTAGGAGTCAGTTACTTAAAGTGCCTGTCGGATGTTGTATTAGCTAATTTGTTTCCAGATTTGTGAGTTTAGAGAGTCCCATTGAAGTCTGGTATTGAGTCCCTATAGCAATGATTGCACTACTTTATATGTGAGTTTATTGACGGGAGAAATAAATTTTGCGTGTTATTCGGGAGGAGAGAACCAGGAAAGCTCGCTTTTGTAGTCTAAATCTCTAGCAAATATAGTTGAATGTGGCTGACATAATTAAGAACAGCTGCTCCACTGTAGTTTGAATTGTCACTCAGTCGAGTGTGTCCCTGTTTTGATTGTCCGAAGACGTGCGGTTTGCCAGATCCGTGTCCGAGCGAGCACTAAGATTCGTCTGGCTGCGTTTTGTGAATTGTTTTTAGTATTATTGGCTTTGTATGTATGCCCATCTAGGTCTTATTGTTGCTTTGTCTTCACCACAGGCTTTCTTGAGTATTCTTGTGTTTTGGCATTACTTGTGTACTGAACACATGTCTGTCTATCGATATTAAGAGGTGGGATTGTGTTGATCACTGTCTGCCTTCAGTATTTTCGTCATGTGTTCTTTGTTAATCTCGTTGGTATGATTTACTGAACACGCTTCTGCGTATGTGTTTTTAAGTGGTTGCGTTAGGTAGATCAGTATCTCGCTTGTGTTCATTACTGTTAACTGCTACCAACGAACATCGTGCGTTCGTCAGTAAGGTACACTATGCTCAGTGGGTATCCTGAGCTGTCAGAAAAATTCTAAAGCGAGGACTGTTCGAAAAATTTATGTAGAGCTACCGCCGAATGCTGGTGTTTTATTAGTTGATCAGGCTAATGTATATCTAGTTATACAGGGTCTAAAACTCAGGTTTGTGTGACGAAAATACTGAAGGCATACAGAGACACAATGCCACCTCTTCATATCGATACGCAGACATGTGTTCACTACACAAGTAATGCAAAAACACATGAATACTCAAGAAGGCCTGTGGTGAAGACAAAGCAACCTCAGGAAACCTAGATTAAGGTATGGCTGGTACCCATTAGCATGTCGTAAGATAAATGGCTATGATCATAGTTGTAAGTGATGTTATTGTCGTTAAGGTTAACAAATAGAAAGTCAGCGCTCTGTTTTAAGCCCCAGCCTCGTTGAAGTATAGTGAGCAGCCGCTACCGTCCACTGCGTAGCAATCGTTACTAGTAACCGGGTGCACGGTAATACATGTGTTAAGTATGTAACTATTATATTGTGGATGTTTCTTAATCGTGTTTTTTACTTGAGGACTAATGTTCATTGATAAGGAGTTTTACTTTCATGCAGTGTTTGGTTAAGCCTGATTAGTGACTCGATTAGATATGATCGCTCAATTGTGTGTACTGTTTTTTCTGTTTTGTAAAATATCAGCGTTGTCAGCCAGAGGTGCTATTGGACTGAGATCTTTTTACTTATCCAGATTTGTTTCTGAGCAAGAGATCCTCCAGTTTCATTTGCCTAATATCCTCAGCATTTGCAAGATTCGCGACGTCTTTGCTACCGATGCTGCTCTGGTCTGGCGTTGGGTTCACGCAAAGGACGTCGGATGTTCGAAACTGACGTTGGGTCCGAAGAGTACTTTCTGGTAGAATTTGGAATTTGTCTTGGGAAAAACAGAAGAAAATGCTTGAAATAAATAAAATTATTTCAGATCAACCAACCCTCCCTCAGTCGAAAAAAAAGAGAAAACAATGCCACTCCACTTCCGAATCACGTTCCCTATCTCAACAGACAAGACGAAGCACTGAATAAAAGAAATTGTGATCTCCTAATCAAGTGTTATAGTGATGATTTATAGTCGAACTCTAGTAACGGGGGTTGAGGCTCATTAATCTATTTAAAATATTCTGATGTAAGGAGAAAAACTGGTAGCAAACCGACTAACAGTCGGGTAAGTGAGCTTGCCTTTCAAAAGATTTCAATGTGCATCAGTTGCCAGATAACATAATATCGAAGTAACACTTTATACTTCAGTTTCTGCAACATGTACAGATACACTTTACAGAATCAGCCATAATATCTCTCCGGACTGTGTCCGTCGTCAAGACCTACTTTCACAGCTGACATAATCATGCAAAAGAACGGGGTATGTATTGCTATAAACAGAGGTAACTATTAGAACAGAAATAATTTTTGAACTTTCGTATGTGGTAGTTAGACAAAGGTGGTACCTTGCAACATATTAACACGAAAAGGCGGTAGACAACGCACAGTTCGATATATATGTGAATATTCAATAAAGACTCAGAGTGTCTGAAATGAGAAGAAGCATGTGCACCTAGAGCACACAATAGTAGCCAAACCAAGTGAACTTTATGTGCAGCCCTCTGGGCATGCGAAAGACCAGTACACATAACTCAGCAAAGACTCAAATATCTAATTACGACAGCAAGAAAACTAGATAATTTGCTTAGTTGAAGGAGAGGGTGATTGAACTGACTACATAATGTTTCGAATTAAATGACGCAAACACGGTTCTATAATCAGCTCCAAGCTCACTCAGTTCACAAAGGCGAATGAAAAGGGAATGTTGTATATGAGATACCATTTCAGTTAGTACAAGCAAATGACATCTTCTTACCAATATTGTACGCGCACTGCCATTATTTATAACTTAAGACAAGACCTCCAGCCATACCCAGTGTTCGCGAAGAGGTGTGTATTTCAGGAGAGGACACAGCGTCTGGTTGACCACTTTCGCAACTCACTATTCAATGTTTAGTACACTCTCAGACAAGAGAAACAACGCACTACGAAGAAATTATCCTAATGGGACAGAAATAGGTAGATGTAATTTACATGTACAAACCAACAAATGATTATAATTCTAGAAAAATTAGACGAATTATTCAAGAGAAAGAGCTTCACAAATTGAACAAGTCAATAATGCTTTAGTTCACCTCTGACCCTTACACAAACTGACTATCCTCTGCCGGCCGCAGTGGCCGAGCGGTTCTAGGCGCTTCAGGCTGACCCGCGCGACCGCTACCATCGCAGGTCGAATCCTCCCTCGGACATGGATGTGTGTGATGTCCTTAGGTTAGTTAGGTTTAAGTAGTTCTAAGTTCTATGGGACTGATGACCTCAGATGTTAAGTCCCATAGTGCTCAGAGCTATTTGAACCAATTTTGACTATCGTGCCAAATTAGATCGTAAAAATCCTGAGATGGTTGGAGAGCACTGCCCATAATGCGCCAAATATTCTCAATTACGGAGAGATCCGGTGACCTTTCTGGCCAAGTGAGGGTTTGGCAAGCGTGATGACAAACGGTAGAAACTCTCGCCATCAGTGGACGGGCATTATCGTTCTGAAATGTAAGCCCAGGATGGCTTGCAATGTAGGGCAATAAAAGTAGGCGTCGAATATCTTACTGCTGTCCAGGGTGTCTCCATACATTTCTTCGCTGGTCTTCGGTGCTCAGTTCGAAGCGGGTCTTATCACTGAACACAATTCTACTCCAGTCAATGAGATTCCAGACCGAAGACGTGTCTGAAGACGCCCCAGAAGGCAATGGGATAGCAACCTGGCTGTCTCCCGCCATACTACAACTAGGCCAGTTTTTTCATGGCAGGACCTCCTTGATTGTCACCCGCGGAACACTTACAGCACAGCGGTACGTCGATGCTATTCTAAGCCCCGTTTTGTTAGCCTTCATGGCAAGCCACCTGGGGTTACATTTCAACAAGACAATGGCCACCCGCACACTGCATGAGTTTCTACTGCTTTACTCGTGCTTGCCAAAACCCACCTTGACTAGTAAGATCGCCGAATATCTCCCCAAGTGAAAAGGTTTTGAGCATTATGGACAGAGGACTCGGGATTGTGACCTAATAACGCGGCAATTTGAAGGAATTTGGCACGACATCCCTCAGGAGTAGACCCAAAACCCTTTTCAGTCAATAACAAGCCGAATAACTGCTTGCATAAGCGCCAGAAGTGGAACAATGCGTTATTGACTTGCTCAGTTTGCTAGCTCTTTCTCTTGAATAACTCATGTATTGTCTGTACAGGAAATTTACCTATTTCCGTTCCATTCGGATAATTCCACCCTGGTGCGGCTGTTTTTTCTTAGAGCGTATTCAAAATACTTGTTATGCATGTCCATTTTTATAATTTTGGATTATTGAGTATTTGTCGTTGTGTGTGCGCGCGCACGTGTGTGTGTGTGTGTGTGTGTGTGTGTGTGTGTGTGTGTGTGTGATAGGGTGAGTGATTATTTCTAATACCCGTCACCAGTCAGAAGGCGTCTCCAATTTGTTTTTCTACGACATGAAATTCATACATTTTGCATAACTGGAGGATTTCAGGGCTAGAGCATCACCATTGATGTGAGCAGTGCTTGTATCTCTAATCACGCACACGGCTTCCACAAAGCTATTCGGTAGCATGGAGTCTCAACCACCAGTCCGCTCCTTGGCCGCTCGTCCAGAAACTTGATGCTGATCGCTTGCCTCTCACCTCTCAGAAAGACGACTCAATGAATCCACACCGTAAACATCGATACTGTTTCGAGAAACCTCGTTGCAAAATATCAGAAAAGATAATGAGTCGTGCTTCTGCTCGCGTTGGTGCTGTTGTAGGTTTCCGTCCTCTGTTGGAGGCCAGACTGTATCGTTTATTTGACGTGGTTGCTGTTGTTTGTCTTCTTCTTGTGTTGACTCCCACCACTTGGTTTCGCAAGCGTTGATTGCCAGCTAGTGGCAGCAGCGGCGTTATCGATATATAGTAACTGTGGCCCTATCTTTAGGGTGACGTCGTTGTTCTTCCGTGTTGTGTGAGTGAGCAGTTCGGTTGAGGACGCAGGAGGAGCGAGGTCCACGCAGAGCGGGAACACCTCTGGTGGCGCGCATGGTCTGCAGGATCGAAGGGCTGTGGTCACGAGGGTGCACGACCTCTTCGAAACCGGATCCTGCAAGTTTTCAGTGCATTTCAATTCGAGTAGACAAACCTCCATCACTGTGAAATCCAGCGATTCTCCAGTGACTTGGATTCGCGTTGCTGCTCTTAGTGTCGCCTAGGCAAAGAGCAGCGAATGGAGTGCTTTGCGAAGGCGGATCTGATTAGCTTTCCTGGGCTTCTAATTACTGTTTACTACCATCAGATTGTTACAGTTGTGGAGTTCAACCAGCGGTATTTTCCTTCCTGGTGGCCGCCAACGTCACAGTTACCTGCCCTGCGGGTTAGTGTATGTATCGGCAGTGTACGTTTCCTCGCCTTGCCACCGCAGTCCACTGAGGCGTGTAAGTTTGACAGCGCTCTTGATTGTAGGTTGGTTGGCGATTCTTCTACCTTGGTGGTAGTGATTCCTTTCTCGTTCCGGGCGCTCTAAGCACAGTATTCTGTGGGCGGAGTCCAGACCGCCGATACCGGCTTTGGTGTATTTTTACGTCTTTACATTTGGTTTATTGGACGTCAGATAGCCTCATGAAGATTATCGTTAGTCACTCGTTAGACGGTCAGTAGTCTGAGTTACGATCTTATGGTGTGAATGCCACTTTTCGCTGCCTTTCTCGTCGCTCAGGAAAGTGTTTCTGGCCTGGCCAACTCAGAGGCCGATTCTTGGAGCACCGCCTGTGTTTTTTTATTGTCTTAATATTTTATTATTGTATTACCAAGTTGCCATCATTTGTCTCACTTGTTTGGTGATCAGTTGCTTGTCCTTTCGAATTAACCGTTGTTACACTCCTGGAAATGGAAAAAAGAACACATTGACACCGGTGTGTCAGACCCACCATACTATCTCCGGACACTGCGAGAGGGCTGTACAAGCAATGATCACACGCACAGCACAGCGGACACACCGGGAACCGCGGTGTTGGCCGTCGAATGGCGCTAGCTGCGCAGCATTTGTGCAACGCTGCCGTCAGTGTCAGCCAGTTTGCCGTGGCATACGGAGCTCCATCGCAGTCTTTAACACTGGTAGCATGCCGCGACAGCGTGGACATGACCCGTATGTGCAGCTGACGGACTCTGAGCGAGGGCGTATAGTGGGCATGCGGGAGGCCGGGTGGACGAACCGCCGAATTGCTCAATACGTGGGGCGTGAGGTCTCCACAGTACATCGATGTTGTCGCCAGTGGTCGGCGGAAGGTGCACGTGCCCGTCGACCTGGGACCGGACCGCAGCGACGCACGGATGCACGCCAAGACCGTAGGATCCTACGCAGTGCCGTAGGGGACCGCACCGCCACTTCCCAGCAAATTAGGGACACTGTTGCTCCTGGGGTATCGGCGAGGACCATTCGCAACCGTCTCCATGAAGCTGGGCTACGGTCCCGCACACCGTTAGGCCGTCTTCCGCTCACACCCCAACATCGTGCAGCCCGCCTCCAGTGGTGTCGCGACAGGCGTGAATGGAGGGACGAATGGAGACGTGTCGTCTTCAGCGATGAGAGTCGCTTCTGCCTTGGTTCCAATGATGGTCGTATGCGTGTTTGGCGCCGTGCAGGTGAGCGCCACAATCAGGACTGCATACGACCGAGGCACACAGGGCCAACACCCGGCATCATGGTGTTGGGAGCGATCTCCTACACTGGCCGTACACCTCTGGTGATCGTCGAGGGGACACTGAATAGTGCACGGTACATCCAAACCGTCATCGAACCCATCGTTCTACCATTCCTAGACCGGCAAGGGAACTTGCTGTTCCAACAGGACAATGCACGTCCGCATGTATTCCGTGCCACCCAACGTGCTCTAGAAGGTGTAAGTCAACTACCCTGGCCAGCAAGATCTCCGGATCTGTCCCCCATTGAGCATGTTTGGGACCGGATGAAGCGTCGTCTCACGCGGTCTACACGTCCAGCACGAACGCTGGTCCAACTGAGGCGCCAGGTGGAAATGGCATGGCAAGCCGTTCCACAGGACTACATCCAGTATCTCTACGATCGTCTCCATGGGAGAATAGCAGCCTGCATTGCTGCGAAAGGTGGATATACACTGTACTAGTGCCGACATTGTGCATGCTCTGTTGCCTGTGTCAATGTGCCTGTGGTTCTGTCAGTGTGATGAAGTGATGTATCTGACCCAAGGAATGTGTCAATAAAGTTTCCCCTTCCTGGAACAATGAATTCACGGTGTTCTTATTTCAATTTCCAGGAGTGTATTTCCGTGGTTCACAAAACTACATATTTCCATGTACTTTAATCTAACTTTCTTTGTAGTACACAGAAAGAATTATTTCCGTGGTTCACAGAACGAAGTTTCTCACTGGTACAGCAATCTGACTAACGAACTTTTGGACAAAAATATCTCTCGAAGGAGAAAATGTCACGATGAAACAACAGCAATAAGAATACACTCCTAGATATAGTCTACGTCATACGCCTGCACACATACAGGAGAATGTAAGAAACACACAGAAGATACTTTTGAGGTTATTCCAACCAATCGTTTATACTCAATAATAACCTGCAATAATATCATACACAAGATTTTTTCTTGCGTCTGTGGTTCCTTGAACACTTAAGTTGATGTTTTTTAAGTAAAGAACGGTTCACAACAATGCCAAATTAAATTGTACAGTTTATAATCTACTGTACACGAGACGTGACTCGGAATGACTATAGTTTTGATCTATTCCGGACACGAACGCCCACGGGAATCGCGAGAATACACGAATAATATACCTCACGGAAACGTGAATCACTTCCGATATGAATGCCGAATAGACGCGTACACCGACTTACCGTGTTACATGCGAGAGAAATACAAACTGAATAGCGACGACGGCCAGGCTGAAGGAAGGAATATTGGGCTTAACATCTCGTCGACATCAAGATCACTAGAGACGGTCCAATTGTGTCGAGGCTGGGTAAGGAAATCTGCCGTGCTCTTTCAAAGGTACCATCCCGTCATTTGCCTGGAGATATTTATGAAATTACGGAAAACCTAAATCTGAATGGCTGGACTCTTGTTTGTACCGTCATCCTCCCCAATACAAGTCCAGTGTGCTAACCACTGCGCCCCTCGCTCTCCAGTATAGAATGAAACACAGTCACATGTTAAACATGCGGTAGGTACACTATTATGTTAGGCATTGTCGTGATTCCAAATAGCTGATGGTGGTTAGGCACAAAGACTAGGAGAAATGTTTTAGAGTGGGTAAATCAGTGAGTAATACGGAACTGCAAAGGCAGTTAAATGTTGAAACAGGAAACGGCCTCATTCAGTTTGAGTGCTCAATGTTAGATTCAGCTGCTATTCGATTAGTTAATCTTTTTTGGGCAACGTAGGAGAGGATATGCTGGGATTTATAGAGACCCTGTTCACAGCTACAAAGTTGAGATTTGGAAAATAACAGTTACAAATGATAAATTTGCGTCTGGCAGGGGAAGCGAAAACGTATGTTATGGAGAGGACCTAAAAAGTGAATAGCATTTTTATGAATTCATACGGGGTTTGATGCAACGCTATAAATGGCAGAATACATGTAGACTCATTAAACAGGGTATCGCAGAGGCACAATGAGTGTATCGAAATTTTGTAGATAGAATCTGGAGGATGGATGTGAATATGTAACAGTTGAAAGTTATTGAAGAAAGAAACTAAATCATTTTGCAGGAAACGAAACGTGCTGCATTAGACCATTCTTAAGCGTAGTGCCACTTGATGTGTCAAGAGGTGCGTAAAGATTTCCAAAGGAACTGGCTAGGATTCTTAGCATTCTTAGCATGCAGTGGCGAAAGCATAGGGTAACAGGAATGTCTTCTCGACTGACACAAAGTGCTGTCACGCGTACGTCTAGATCACAGGCGAAGGAAGCGTCGCCATCCACAGCATAAAAATATGTAGGAAAGTAGGATACCTGTAGCGAGAATGCAGAAATAATGGGCACAATATAAAAGGACGGAATGTAACAAATCAAACGTTAAGCCACAATCTGAGAACCAATTCCACGCTCCTAGTACGTTTTAATGCTAAAGAAACTAACACAGAGGTCGAATGTTGCTTGTCAGGCTTAGCAGATTGTAGAGAACATCGATTTTCGTTATACACGGATGCTCAAGTGTCTGTGGCAAGTCTCCACTACTTGGGGACGAGCAGACAAACTCTGCACACTACACTAAATTACCATCAACAGTGATAACAGTACCTCCTTGATACAGAGTTTCATTATTTTTTACTTCTTAACAAGAGTCGCAAAGTAAAATATATCTAACAAATAAAAAAGGGTACAACATAAAATAAGAAATTACATAATAAAACAAAATATAAGAGTGCCACACTGTAATAAAACAATAAAAGCAAATTGCATGGCGCAGAAGCAATGTAAACCACTGTATTAAAGACACATAACATGTACTCACACGCCATGTGGCTTGCAATTGGAGAAATGTCAAGATGATCCTTACATCGGGAAAACGTTCGGATCAGTCCCCCATAGGGGTCTCTGGGAGGGTCTGCCAAGTGGGAGACGACCACAACAAAAAGATGGACTAACTGCACTACTGAAGTGTGAAAGTAGTTAAACTACACTGGGTCAGGCAACGCCGTAACGGCAAAGACAATTATATTGGGATGCTGAGTCGATACTTACAAAACTTGCGTACCCGTTATAGAGCCACTGCAAGGAACTAAAGAAATTGACAGCAATGCACTCCAAGTAACTTCCAGTAAGAATACCTCTTAGCCCGAAGTAATAAATTTAGCAGTTTCGGAAGGACCCCTCCATTCGGTCCCTGTAGAACGGAATAAGTTCAAACGCCATCCGTTAATCGAAAATATTAAGCCCTTGGCTAGGAACCGAAACAAGTCCATGTGTCGGCAAGTGGAACCAACCTTAACGCACGTGGGTAAATACTTCCGAAAGCCTGGCTTTATAACTTCCCCGAGATGTGGCAGAAAGCTCTCATTGGTCGTCGGGAGTAATTAATGGTTCACCAGAATAACTGTAGAATGTCGCGAGACTTAAATGGCAAGACACGTGTTTGCCCCGGCTGGAAATCAGCACAACACTTCAGTAATCATTTCACATGAAACATAAGTAAGTAGGAAAGCAACAGAGTTTGACAAACTTCGCCACAATAAGTTCTTAAACTTTAAGGCAAATGCGCACCAGTATGACCCACCGGTAAACGGTTAGAAGTGGTGCGCACAACACAGGCCGTTACATCCCAATCTGGAGACAGTAGGAAGGCAGTAACCATGAAACCCTAATTCAGGAGGCTGAGGTGAAACACGACGGGCAGGCAACGCACCTCACTGAGTTAAGTCACAGAGTAATGACCAAAAGGGGCTCCTACAGCAACAACAGGGACACTAAGTACACCAAACACTGAGGCGCCGCCATCGCTCAGCAATAACCCTTGGGCGGTTAAAGTTAGCCCTTGGGAGTTCCCAAACATACTCACCGGGCACTCTTCTGAGGTGTCAGCTGAAGAATAACTTCCGATGTTGTCTGAAGTTTGGGCTGTGCAGCAAATGGCATCTTCCAGTTTGCTTCATTCTTAATATACTCACGTCGATCCACTCAGTTGCCTTCCCCACATTTTCCTCAGAAAACCCCTCAGCGTATTCAGGAGATAGGCAATGAAACACAGGATCTACAACGCAGGGCCCAGTTTCAGCACGTTTCCTGAAATCAAACCTGTCGCTTCCCACACACCTTCCCCCCTCCTCGGCAATGCTCACGTCGGCGGGCGAATACCAACATCCGCCCCGTCGTTTCTCAAGCAGCTTGGCCGCGCTCAAAAGATAAACTTGAACGGAGCGTGGCGCGACCTATCGCGCTACGTCTCACCCTCCCCCCCCCCCCCCCCCCCCATGAACTGAATTCGCCAGGGAATCATTCACAACATTGGAGAAACTAATCATAATTGCCCAACTCGACTTAGTTCAGATGCACCTGGTGGCGGTACCAGTGTCCGCATTACGAAACCTATGAGTGACTGAAGTAGGCACCTCCAACACCTCATTCAGTCCCACAAAACAGGCTCAAAACTTTCTCCATTCCTTTCCCACACTGGCCTTACCACCCAAGTCCCCAGGGAGACCGCCTCTCTGACCCCAATGTTGCTCAGACGTCGATATTGTTGTACTGAGCCGCTTTCCTTTTTTGTGCGCTCTCGATCTGCTCCATTTTGCTTGATGATCTCCGGACTAATCTCTTTGGGCAGCAGGTCTCGGATCGACCAGATGTTGGACAATAGCGAATTGAAGAAATACGCTATCGTGAGGGATGCTGAGTTCGCCTTATGGGCCTCATGTTTCTAATTATTAAAGGTTATGTTTATCCAAGGACAGGAACGATTCCATTTAGTTTGAGCCTCAGCTTGAAATACACTTCTGGCCATTAAAATTGCTACACCACGAAGATGACGTACAACAGACGTGAAATTTAACCGAGAGGAAGAAGATGTCATAAGCAAATGATTAGATTTTCATAGCATTCACACAAGGTTGGCGCCGGTGGCGACACGTACAACGTGCTGACATGAGGAAAGTTTCCAACCGATTTCTCATACACAAACAGCAGTTGACCGGCGTTGCCTGGTGAAACGTTGTTGTGATGCCTCGTGTAAGGAGAAGAAATGCGTACCATCACGTTTCCGACTCTGATGAAGGTCGGATTGTAGCCTATCGCGATTGCGGTTTATCGTATCGCGACATTGCTGCTCGCGTTGGTCGAGATCCAATGACTGTTAGCAGAATATGGAATCGGTGGGTCCAGGAGGGTGATACGGAACGCCGTGCTGGATCCCAACGGCCTTGTATCACTAGCAGTCGGGCCGGCCGGGGTGGCTGAGCGGTTCTAGGCGCTACAGTCTGGAACCGCGCGACTGCTATGGTTGCAGGTGCGAATACTGCCTCGGGTATGGATGTGAGTGATGTCCTTAGGTTAGTTAGCTTTAAGTAGTTCTAAGTTCTAGGGGACTGATGACCTCAGAAGTCAAGTCCCATAGTGGTCAGAGCCATTTGAACCATTTTTGAACTAGCAGTCGAGATGACAGGCATCTTATCCGCGTGGCTGTAACGGATCGTACAGCCAAGTCTCGATCCCTGAGTCAACAGATGGGGACGTTTGCAAGACAACAACCACCGGCGCGAACAGTTCGACGACGTTTGCAGCAGCGTGGACTATCAGGTCGGAGACCATGGCTGCGGTTACCCTTGACGCTGCATCACAGACAGGAGCGCCTGCCATGGTGTACTCAACGACAAACCTCGGTGCACGAATGGCAAAACGTCATTTTTTCGGTTTTCTGTAGACAGCGTCATGATGGTCGCATCCGTGTTTGGTGACATCGCGGTGAACGCACGTGTCATCGTCATACTGGCGTATCACTCGGCGTGATGGTATGGAGTGCCATTGGCTACACGTCTCGGTCACCTCTTGTTCGCATTGACGGCACTTCGAACAGTGGACGTTACACTTCAGATGTGTTACGATCCGTGGCTCTACCCTTCATTCGATCCTTGCGAAACCCTACAGTTCAGCAGAATAACGCACGACCACATGTCGCAGGTCCTGTACGGGCGTTTCTGGATACAGAAAATGTTCAGCTGCTGTCCTGACCATTACATTCTCCAGATCTCTCACCAATTGAAAACGTCTGGTCAATGGTGGCCGAGCAACTGGCTCGTCACAATACGCCAGTCACTACTCTTGATGAGCTGTGGTATCGTGTTGAAGCTGCATGGGCAGCTGTACCTGTAAACGCCATCCAAGCTCTGTTTAAGTCAATGCCCAGGTGTAGCAAGGCCTTTATCCTCTGCATTTATCCTCTGCATTTCTTCTTGGTGTAGCAATTTAAATGGCCAGTAGTGTATAATGAGGGCACACTAAGTTCTGACTCACCCGTTCTGCAAAGTAGGGTCGGGGATAGTAAGGCATCGTGGTGACGTATCTCTCCACCAACTGGAAGCAGAACTTCCGGAATTCCCTCGATACAAACGCTGGGCCATTATCACTAATGATCACCCTGAGAGGCCTAAACAAGGAGAAGTTCTGGTCAGAAGTTCAATGCTTTGCCTGGGCGTGACTCCCCCACTGATTACCAATCACCTAAACCTACTAAACCCATCCAATACGATATATACCGCTGCCCCTCTTGGATACACGAAGCCAAACAGACGCTCCATCAGCCTCTCCGCCTGCATTGATTCGAGTAACCTCCATTCAGCATCAGAGTTCGGCTTGGCCACCTTACCATTTTCTGGATATCACACTACAGTGATAGCCAGGTAAGAGATTCATGGATCTTGTGGTTGGACTTACAGAGGGTTGAATCATTTAAGCTTTCATCGCGAATACTGCGGAGAAGGAAAGTGCTATTGATGTCTGGTTTTCACAGAATGGATTGGTACTCAGGGCTCGTATTGTTAGCGAATAAACAGATTGCAATAATATTTAGAAAGCGTATTTTTTGAGGAGACAAACAATTTTCAATGGAATAATACCTTTTGACATTAACAAGCTAAAAGTAGGGTAAATTAAGAATGTGAGTGGTGTTTGTTGAAAGATTCCCGTGCGAGTCATTTATAAGATATTGTATTTTGAAAATTTTACACACCGACGCTTGTCTATGTCATTCGACCTGCTAGGTTAGTAAGGTCTAAGTATTTCTAAGTTCTAGGGGACTGATGACCACAGCAGTTAAGTCCCATAGTGCTCAGAGCCATCTGTCCAAAGTTATTCCCAAGTATTTTGGGCTGTTTGTATGCTTCAGCTCTTCCCCTTGCCACATGTCTAGGAGTTTCCGTGTGGATTGTTTGTTCCTAAGATGGAAGGCGGATACTTGAGATTTACTAGGGTTTGGTTTGAGATTATTGTCTTCGTAATAGGTAGCAAGTTCTGGTAAGGCTCCTGTGAGATTCTCCTCCACTCATTCAAATGTTTTATCCTGTGTGGCCACTGCTGCATCATCGGCATAAATGAACATTCGTGTCTGGTGGCTGATGGGAAGGTCATTCGTATAGATGTTCAGTAATATTGGAGCCGAGACACTAACCTGTGCAAGTCCATTTTTCTGTGTCCTCCAACGGCTGTTTTTAGATTGTAAGTTACATAGTAGCGTCTGTTCTGTAGCATGCATTGCACGAACATAGAAAGGGTGTAGTCCGTAGTGACATTATACACTTTATGGGTAAGCGCACTGAGGTCCAGGAATCCGACCCCAGTTACTTCTCCTCTCTGATAGCCGTCTTAGATGTACTGTGTAAGATTAAGGATTTGGCCACAGCATGATTTTCCTGGTCGAAATCCAGCTTGTTCGTGAATGAGGGCTTTGTCCACATCATCAGCTATGCATTTGAGGATCATTCGCTCCAGCACTTTAAATAGATGACAAAGTAGTGAGACAGACCGGAAATTTGTAGCTTCAGCTGGGTCTTTCCATGGTTTTAGTAACGCAACAACCCGAGCTTTCCTCCACAGTTTAGGAATTTGTATTGTTATAATACAGTTATTCATTAGCTCTAGGCTCAATCCTTGTACTCTCGGCCCAAAATGTTTAATTTGCTCAGATCTCAGATCGTCGAGGCCATCGGCCTTATTGTTTGTCAAATCGTTGATGCCGTATTGTAGCTCCTGAATGAAGAATGGGCGAGCTAGGAAGCTAATCTCCTAGTTCAATTTTCTTTTGATTTTGCCAGTCCTGATCTTCCTTTTAGTTTTTCCGTTCATGAGCAGTTGGTGAGCTATCTGATCAGGTGTAACTTCGCTGTAATTTGGTTGTGGTTCTGTTGGGTCATTGCTGAGACTTTTGAGCAGTTTCCATCCCTTCCTACTACTGTGCTTTATGTCCGTCTCTTGTAGGAGGTTGCACCACTTTTCCTTTCTCGCTTCGGAGATACCAGACATCAGTACCTCACCTGCCTGGATCGTTTCCTCTGAGAGGGGGTCCTTATTGTAAAGTTCTTCATGCTTTTTCAGAGCTTCCTTGCTGCTACCATTGAGCCCAGAGATATACTGAGTGCGGCACCCTCTAGGTATGCGCCGTCGAGAGATTTTCTTGACGAGGTCTATAAAAGTTTCATTAGATTGTACTTCTGGTTTAATTTCCAAGATCTCCTTATCAAGGTCATCTGTGAAGAGCTCCCAATGAGCTTTTTTGAAGTTGAAGCGTCTCTTAAAGGGCATTACATCTGATTTGATTACTGCCGTAATGCAGCAAGTTATTGTTGTGTGTTACGATCTTGGAACTGGGTCCTCGATTTGCTTTACAGTTTGCAGGGATACCTTTTCGGAGACAAAGATGTTATCTGATTATATCCCCGTTTCCATCTTCCGCTGTTAAATGATGCAAGGAGACTTTGGGTCATGTATCAATTTCAGTTTAGCCTGGTCTGCCCAGATCTCCAGCATTTCGCCATACTCATTTGTCTCTTTATAGCCTCATGCGAGAACGTGACAGTTAAAATCCCCTAGTACAACTTTAATGTTTTTAGAATGGAAATTTCCAGGCTCCGTAAATTTGAACCTCGAAGTGGGTGGTTTGTACACGCATGTCAGCGTACATGAATGTAGCTCAATAGTTAAAATTTCTATATTTCCTTCGCAGGTCAAAGCACAGGAGCATAGGTCTAAGTTCTGTTTCACAAATATAGCACTTCCGTTCCTTTCGTGTGCTCTCTCAAGAACTAATTTCATGCCCTGTATTTTTGGTCTGTGGCTAGTTGGTGCTCCTTATGTTTCTTGTAACACTAAAACATCACAGTTGTTTCGTTTGCACATAACAGATTATAAAATTTCTTTATTTACAGATAAGCCTTCAATATTGCAGGAAGTTGTCACTACTGATGGTCTTGATGAAGGCCTTTTTTGGGGCTCTTCGAAGAGCTGTTTTGGCATCTTTGGTTTTGGTGCTCCGATGTTTTCAGGTTTGGTCGACTAAGTCGTTTCCAGGGGACGCCCGATTGCTTGTTGTTCGTGTGGTGAATGCAATTTTCGTGGAGGCTCCTGCAGTGTCCCCCAACCATAGCTGATAATCGAGGACAATCCAGATACAGTGCAATTAGCTTGTCACATTGGGGAGTTTTATTGGCCGTTGAAGGTTTGGATTGCTGCGTGTCTCAGTATAGATCTTCTGCTGGGATGGGACTTTGTACATAAGAGAGGGCTGATTTTGGATTATGTTGGGAGGGAGAGCGAAAGTTTTACTTAGGGTTCCTTTGAGTACTGATCTTCTGTTGGGATGTGAATTTGTACACAGGGCTGATTTCGTATTATGCTGGAAGAGAAGTTTTATTTTGGCTTTTGACCTGAGCTGAAGGTTAGATTGTGTCGACATTCCAGGTGGTTTGTAATGTGGGCATTGGTGCCAGTGAGCTTGAATTGGGGCCTTTATCATGTAAAGAGGCCCTAGTTTGTTTTGATGTTCTGTGGGGCTTCCCCAAAACATTGACTGAGGAGCTGGTAATAACCAATCAAACAGAATACTCGATTCTACTCTCAGACTAGGTGCCTGTCAGACAATCTCCATACCATCTACTTCCCCCCAAGATGAAGGTTCTGCGTCAGTTAGTGAACAAGATGTTGGATGAGGGAGTCAAAAGGCCATCAATGTCCACATATATGTTACTGATATTTTGGGTCGTTTGGGTTATTTGGCTGGGCGGAGAGTTGGGCAACTCAGACCAGTGGTTGATGATGGCTACTCAGTCATAAGGTAGTTCTGCAATCCGTTCCCTTTCATGATTTGCACGGCTGTTTTTCCTGGTTTTCTGGGTCCTGCTATTTGTCTGCGCTTGACCCCAACCACCTGATCACTCCGCCCACAGTATCCAAGGTGGCCACCGACTTTTCTACAAACTGCTACTTACATGAGATGAATTGGGTGTCCTTTGGTCTGCATACTGGAGCAACCATCCTCTCCAGGTTGCTTGAATCTGTGCTCGGAGATGTAAAATTTAAGTTCGTATATAATTACCTGGGCGACGTTGTGACATACAATGCGTTATTTGGTGGTCATTTGGAATATTGCACCAGGTTTCGGAGCTCTGAGGAGGTGGGTTTAGCTATCAAGCCGTCCGACGTCACTTTATCACGTCGAGAGATCTCCTTTTTGGATCATTGGCGAGTCTCATCGTTCACTCACGACCTACTGCTTGGGCTGTCACACACTAACAAATTAGCAATTTTCAGTGCACTCGAGGAACACACAAGCATACTGTAAGCAGGATTCGAACCTGTGACCTTAGCGTTGGCGCGGTTCCAGACTGTAACGCCTAGAACCGCTCGTCCACTTCGGCCGGCAACATTGGACAGAGCGCTTACTTTTAAGCAGCACTGTCACAACACTGAAAAAATGTCTGTGCGTGGAACAACATACTGCGGAAGCTAACAGGTTCATCGTGGGGAGCTCAACCACACGTTTTGCGCACCACGGGTCTGGCGTTGAGTATCTCAGCAGCGGAATACGCGGCGCCAGTTTGGAGGAACTCTGCTCACACTAAGCAAGTTGACGTCGCCGTAAACGAAACTGTACGTATTGCCACAGGATGCCTCAAACCAACTCCAAAAGACAAAATTGATCTCATCATAGGAATAGCACCACTCACTATCCGCAGACAAGTAGCCGCCGAGATCAAAAGATCAAAACAAAAGAATGATCCTCGACATCCGATGCATATGCACCGAAAACAATGTCTCCGGCTGAAATCCCGCAGGAATTTCATTGAAACTACTGAAGAGCTCGTCACCAAACCCGTCGCAAGGGGGCTACCTCTTTGGGAAGAAATGGTGCCACACTGCACAATGGAACTATTTGAGGAGGGATCTGCAGGATTTCAACTACCTTTTACAACTTGGAGGTCATTAAACCGGCTGCACACTGGAGTAACTGGGTGCAAATCAAACCTATTTAAATGGGGCTACAGTGATAGCGATAGGTGTGAATGTGGAGCAATACAGGATTTGACCCACCTATTGATTTGCCCAGATATGTCCATAACATGCATTAAAGACGATATTTTGGAAGTCAATGACAAAGCAACCTACGTTACTAATTACTGGGAAGGAAAGATATAATTGGTGCATCCGGATACGGGAGAAGAAGAAGAAAACTATAGGTCAGCAATGAAATGTTGCTGTCATAATCCAGTAAAGCGTACAATGGCGGCCGACCGGAGCGGCCGCACGGTTCTTGGCGCTTCAGTCTGGAACTGCGCGACAGCTCTGTCACAGGTTCGAATCCTGCCTCGGGCATGGATGTGTGTGATGTCCTTAGGTTAGTTAGGTTTAAGTAGTTCTAAGTTCTAGGGGACTGATGACCTCAGCTGTTAAGTCCCATAGTGCTCAGAGCCATTTGAGCCATTTTCGTACAATGACTCTTCGTTAATGTTTTTGCACAAGAGAGGAAGAGGTTTGCTGGTCACCCCGCTTCACTCCGTCGCACCCCGTTGGCAATGTTGTAACTGGGCACTGCCGGCAGCCTCTTTGGCATCAAGTGTTTGAATGCATCTTTAAATTTTTCGAGCACTGACGAGCAAAGCGCCTATGCCGACAGCGGTGATAGCAACCATCTTTAGCAAAATTAGTATTGCTGGCTGACCCCGCCCCCCTGGGTTGGACCCATGCTTCATTTTAACTGTGCCTCTCCATGCCCTCTCCTCTGACTATCTTGTTTATCCTTCGCTATGGTAATGACTAATCTGTCCAAGTCACTGTAGGTGGTTGGCTTGTCGGCAATTAGCACCCTTGGACGACTCCTCTGACTTTATCCCCCGTAAAATGGAGCCAGTATTCCTCACCCTTATCCAAGTACAGATCAAAAGTGATAGCTGTCATATGCATTTCATAATTTTACTCCACTTAAGTCCCGCCAGCACGTTGCACCTGAAAGAGATATTGGTTTACCAAATCACTCTTATCACTGGCAGACCATCGTTACCTTAACACATGCACACATAATTCCCACAAGTCCTATCTTTCCACTAAACCAACATCCACCATTTCAGCCAGAGAGCCATGACTCAAAAGATGTAACAACTGAAAACCAAATTCCATGACAAGTTGAAGGCGATAACTTGCCTTTCCAAATCAACGGTAAAACATAAGAAATTGACCAACTGCTGTTGGATATTGTTAGCAAGAATTCTTTTCAGCGAAACACCTTCCGAAACAGGTTGGGAAACATGGTAAAACTGGACTTGACATTCTCCATACCACTATCCCTCGTCCTAGGGGAAGCTTCAACACTTTTTAAGATCCCAGGTTTTTAAATATCTTTATCTTCCTGGCTGCCGTTCCACTCCAAAGGATTTACCACAATCTGTAAATTCCTATTTTGGAGCTGATTAACATTTAATTTTAATTGGTGACCGGTCACTACCTAATTTAAATCCTTGACACAGTGAAAGCAATGCAAAGTTTGCGCCTGCATGTGGTACAGTTGAGTGCGAGGTGGTCCACTACCTTCCAAAAAGTGATGTTCTGTTCTAACTCAGACTGGCATGTGACACAGTGCTCAACAGTCATGGTTACCCAATCAATATGCATGGCCGTTACCTGCACTGATGTCCCTATGATTCTATGCAGTCGCTCAGACAGCTTCGCGATGTCCCCCGTCTCTGACTGGGCGCAAATGCGGTTTCCATAACGGGGCTACTCCTTGTTTAGCTACTTCATCCTCACCACAGCTCATGGTTCCGTAATGCAATCAGGTACACCCGCAATATTCAACACCCATAGAGTTTTGCAAATCAAGGATAACACAAGTCAACATAAATTCATTTAAATTTCAAGAATGATACTTTTAGTCTTAAGTATTACTTAAGGTTGTGTTACGGATGATATTCAATAGAATATCAATCCTCCAACTTCCAAAGACCAGTACACCATACTACCAATTGTTATGCTTGATTTTGCATCCAGTTGCTTGCAAGTGGAAGGACTGGGAAAGGATTTAAAATTACCCGCAATATTGATAAGTTTCATCAGAGTATTAATTAATCTTTAGACACATTTAACGCAACACAGATCAAGGCATGATGCTGAGCAGAACAGTTAACTTTGCCAGCATTGAAATGTGAAAGTAATTTCACTAAACTGTTTAAGGTAGTTCGTTTAAAAGAAAAATGTCATTACTTATTAGAACATGACACTGGTTTGTCAAGATGAACAACATTTAAAAATATTAAGACCTGAAATGCAATAGGGAGTCCACAGAAAAAACACTGACATTGAAACCTGGACATTAATACTGCAGTTGCAAATGAGAATACCAAAAGTCTCCAGTGCGCAACTTAGCTAAGCTCTGGTCAATGGAATTTTACAAAACGTGTCTAGCGCACAATGTTAAGACAACTTCTCCACAGTGACCGCTGCCACTGGCGCGAACTCAGGGCAGCTAACACATCGAATGGCTCAGAATTCACGGCTCTCGCTCTCTAAAACACACGTAGCAGACATATGTGACTACCCAGATAAATAGTATAACTAACCATTTCAAAAGTTGAAATCGGGGGGAGGGAGTGGAGAGGGAGCAAGATAGAAGAGGTGGCGTCAGGCACCATTGTAACGCCCAACAATTGCAGAATTTATGTACAATTATAGGACCATCGCCAGAAACTAACGTCTGATTTTAAGTAGTTGTCACTTGACATTTGCGCTGCGAAGTTGCGGCGTTGTCACGTCAAGCACTGGCTGGAGGCAGCCGCCTCAGTGCATCGCTACCCCCGGCGACAGAAAATCGTTTTAAAGCCTGTATCTTCTACAAAAAGTAAGTAAAAAAATTTCAAACCCACATATGATGTATCTCTACAATGTCTCTAAATTTGCAAATATCTATTCTTATTTTTAATTAGGACAAGAGTTACGTTAATTTGTTTGAAACCATTTAAATTCTCGATTTCGCAAACAGCTTCTAGCTGAAAAACTATTGGTTTCACAGCAAAACATTTTTTCCATTCATTACCAAAATAATGCACTCGGCAAAGAATCCTTAAAAGTTTTCGTAGTGCTTTACGTTTCCTGTGTATGAATTTCTGAAAACAGCGTTTTTAAGCAACCCTATCAGTACTGAACTCGAAACAAGTATGACGTTTAAAATCTCTATCTCCTATAAATATTATGTAAATATTTTGGAATTTACGTACAGTATCGGCCTCAGTGATATTTATAAGGATATCAAATATCTTTTCTTAATTTTTATTAGGGCCGTTGTTACATTAACTGTTGAAGTGTGAGAAATTTTCGCGTCTGGAAAAGTTTTCTTCTTTAGATTGCAAATCTCGAAAACTATTATACACATTGTATAACATCTTGGTGTATATAAAAAATCAAATAGAATTAAAATTCAGTCTAACTTAACGTAAGGAGATGACGAGAGCTGGCCAAACAGAATTTCTTAGTCTCACAACAAGAATAAGAATTAATCGAAATAAATTCACAAACACAATATTTAGTGGCAGTAAGTACACTACACACTAATCAGACAATTCGAAAACATCGCTTAATTCAGAGTCAGAGTCAGTGGAACTATCCGTGTCACTGCTCGTATTGACAGATATAATCAAGTCTTCGACGCTTTGTCGTAAGATACCTTCATTGTTCCATGTGTCCTGTATCACTCCTTTCACGTGATGCACTAACGTCTGCCAGTATTCCGATGTCACAATTTCAACTGCCTCTTTCAAAAGGCGTTCCAATTCGGTTAATGTGGGTTTCTTATTTTCTGCAGCAATATGCCGTTTAACCTGAGCCCAAATCAGCTCTATTGCTTTGAAATGGCAATGGTAAGGAGGCAATCTGAGCACTTCATGACCGTAGTTTTTTGCTACTTCATCCACAATGTAAATCGGGTTCTTTGGCTTGTGTTGTGATACAAGTTCTAATAATTCTTCCCTTGTCAAATTACTGTCGAACTGTACTTTACGTTTCTGTAACCAGCTAACAATGTCGTTTTTGGTTCAAATGGCTCTGAGCACTATGGGACTTAACTTCTCAGCTCATCAGTCCCCTAGAACTCAGAACTACTTAAACCTAACTAACC